>NC_046966.1:26213836-26221336 GCF_009769545.1 Cyclopterus lumpus
AATGAATAATTATAATAATGCATTGCATTCATAAAGTGCTTTTCATTAACACTTAAACGTATTTCAGGGGGGGTTTAATTAAATAGATATTAAACTTAAATCTTCTTTTTATCGTGTGTATTCAAGGGGGCAACGTGATTGAGAGAATGCAGCTTTAACACATGAAGGATAGACTTCTATACAACCAGAGGAGTCGCCCCCTGGTGGTCAGGAGAGAGAATGCCGCTTTAACACATGAAGCATAGACTTCTATACAACCAGAGGAGTCGCCCCCTGGTGGTCAGGAGAGAGAATGCAGCTTTAACACATGAACCATATACTTCTATACAACCAGAGGAGTCGCCCCCTGGTGGTCAGGAGAGAGAATGCAGCTTTAACACATGAAGCATAGACTTCTATACAACCAGAGGAGTCGCCCCCTGGTGGTCAGCAGAGAGAATGCAGCTTTAACACATGAAGCGTAGACTTCTATACAACCAGAGGAGTCGCCCCCTGGTGGTCAGGAGAGAGAATGCAGCTTTAACACATGAAGCGTAGACTTCTATACAACCAGAGGAGTCGCCCCCCTGGTGGTCAGGAGAGAGAATGCAGCTTTAATACATGAAGCGTAGACTTCTATACAACCAGAGGAGTCGCCCCCTGGTGGTCAGGAGAGAGAATGCAGCTTTAACACATGAAGCGTAGACTTCTATACAACCAGAGTCCTCCTCAGTCCAGAAATGGTCACTTCCTGTTGGAGAACTCAAGGTTCCAAAACAAACTACAAACCAACGTCTTCTTATAAACAGTAACGCCAGCTTACCGTGAGTTTAATAAACAAATGCAAAGAATAAGACTCATCGTGTAAAATCTCAAAATACAATCAATACTTTTATTTTTGTTTGTTCCTGTTCTCCAAAGATGCAGCGTTATGTTCATAAAGGCACTCGAGTTCAAACAGAAATTAATCTGTATGCATCTCCAGATGCCCTATGTACACACACAGACACACACACACACACAGACACACACACAGACACACACACACACAGACACACACACACACAGACACAGACACACACAGACACACACACACACACACAGACACACACACAGACACACACACATAGTCTTACACACTCACATACACACGCACACACACACACAGACACACACACACACACACATAGTCTTACACACTCACACACACACACTCACACACACAGTCACACACACACATAGTCTTACACACTCACACACACACACACACATAGTCTTACACACTCACACACACACTCACACACACACACTCACACACACACACACACACACAGTCACACACACACCTAAAAGAGGCTCTCATTGGCTCAGGTGTTGGTAATCAATAGAGACTCAGACGGCCTTCTGGGAAAAACAACCACAGAAGCTCCGATGCCGTTTCGGCTCCTGAACGCATCATTCATCAGAAATATAATATCTCTCGAATCTGATTCAGATTTCTGTGAAAACGTCTACGAACGAACGGATTTATTATAGTTTCTGAACAAAAACATTTTACAAATAATATAATTATTATTTTATTATTTGTGCCCTCGATGGACTGGCGGCCTGTCCAGGGTGTCCCCTGCCTTCGCCCTATGTCAGCTGGGATAGCGACCCTAATGAGGATAAGCGGTATTGAAAATGGATGGATGGATGGATAATTATTATTTAAAGGTAATAAAGTAGTTATAAACATGAGATATGAGTTTATAATCATCATAATCCTCTATAGTGGAGGTTCGTTTAAAGGTAATGAAGTGAGGGGCGTTTGATTCGTGACACCTGACCAGCTGGTTTCAGTTCCTCCAGCAGCTCGGTGCTCTTCCTCTCTACAGAGTGACGGGTTCGATTCAGTGAAACATTCATATAAATATGAAATGTCAATTCATTACGTACATGTTTTGTTCAAATATGCAAATGAGGCATTATTATGCTAATTGTGCAGGTTCAAAATTCTCAATCTCTAGTTTCTTCTTCAATACAGAATGATGTTCATTTAGTAAATTATGGTCATTTAGAGTCAAACAGACCATAAAGCAGGGGATGCTTTAGGGCGGGGCTACAAGGTGATTGACAGGTCTCTCACACTGGAACATGAACAATGTGAACAACATAAACAACATTGTGAACAACAACGTGAACAACAACATAAACAACATTGTAAACAACAACGTGAACAACAACGTGAACAACATTGTGAACAACAATGTGAACAACAATGTGAACAACAACGTGAACAACAACGTGAACAACAACATAAACAACATTGTGAACAACAACGTGAACAACAACATAAACAACATTGTGAACAACATTGTGAACAACAATGTGAACAACAACGTGAACAACAACGTGAACAACAATGTGAACAACAACATAAACAACATTGTGAACAACAACGTGAACAACAACGTGAACAACATTGTGAACAACAATGTGAACAACAACGTGAACAACATTGTGAACAACAACGTGAACAACAACATAAACAACATTGTGAACAACAACGTGAACAACAACATAAACAACATTGTGAACAACATTGTGAACAACAATGTGAACAACAACGTGAACAACAACGTGAACAACAATGTGAACAACAACATAAACAACATTGTGAACAACAACGTGAACAACAACGTGAACAACATTGTGAACAACAATGTGAACAACAACGTGAACAACATTGTGAACAACAATGTGAACAACAACGTGAACAACAACATAAACAACATTGTGAACAACAACGTGAACAACAACATAAACAACAACATAAACAACATTGTGAACAACAACGTGAACAACATTGTGAACAACAATGTGAACAACAATGTGAACAACAACGTGAACAACAACATAAACAACATTGTGAACAACAACGTGAACAACAACATAAACAACAACATAAACAACATTGTGAACAACAACGTGAACAACATTGTGAACAACAATGTGAACAACAATGTGAACAACAACGTGAACAACAACGTGAACAATGCTCACCTGGAAGAGACGGCAGGGCGCAGGTATTGGGACCAGGTCTCTCTGGGTCCTCGGGGGAGTACCTGGACTCGAGGACCTGGTGGAGGTTGAAAAACTCTCGGTACCTCCTGTAGATGAGGTACTTGCTGCCCCCCTTGGTTTTCACCTCCAGCACAAACATCTGGGGGAGAACACCGAGATGTGAGCGAGACACTTGGTTCTCCTGGAGAACGTTTGAGGAGCTTTCTTCAAGACCTACGAAGTAGTCGATGAAGCCTTTGTTCTCCTCGATGTCGGCGATGGTGGCGCTGACGGGGATGTTGTGAGGCAGCTGGTCGAAGTCACTGAGGACACACGGACCATGGTGAAGGTCACCGAGGACACACGGACCACGGTGAAGGTCACAGAGGACACACGGACCACGGTGAAGGTCACAGAGGACACACGGACCACGGTGAAGGTCACAGAGGACACACGGACCACGGTGAAGGTCACAGAGGACACACGGACCACGGTGAAGGTCACAGAGGACACACGGACCACGGTGAAGGTCACAGAGGACACACGGACAACGGTGAAGGTCACAGAGGACACACGGACCACGGTGAAGGTCACCGAGGACACACGGACCACGGTGAAGGTCACCAAGAACACACGGACCACGGTGAAGGTCACCGAGGTCCGTGTGTCCACCGAGGACACACAGAACACATCTATAATATAATTGATACATCTATAATGTTAATCCGTAATATAATCATAATTTTTATATTCATCAGTTTTTAAACAATGTTCTTTACAATATTAAACCGAATCATAGAGTTCATCATCATATTTAGCAGCTACAGTTACATGTATTTTTATAAAACCATAAAACAATAAAACCTTTTGCCAACCCAAAGTCAGCCTGAAGTTTCATAACTTACATGCAAAGAGGAAGAGAAGTGACGTCACTAATAACGGGTCAATAAAGCGTCTGTTCATGGATATTTTATTATTATATGATTTCTACAAACACACAAACTCACCTCTCCTCTCGGAGCTGCTGCGGCAGCGACATGATGGGGTCTAGGCTTCTGGTCCGAGTCACGGTCTGCAGCCCAACACACACACACACACACGAACACACACGCACCAGTAACAGGAAGCCGTAGTTCCCCTAAATAAGACCAGAGGACGGTGCGCTCCTTTGCGTGCACCGGCGCGCCCAGGTTACGGAGAGGGGCGGGGACTCCGGGGTCAGGTGGCACGTGACACACGGCAGGTAGAGAGCCAGAGCTTGAAATATAAAAAACAAATGTCCAAATATAAAAACGTTAACAACTTTATTGCAACCGTCTCATGCATTAAGTTTGACGTCAGCATTTAAAGGGACAGTGTGTGAGCTTTAGTGGCCTCTGGTGGTCTGATGCAGATTGCAATGTTTTGTTCCACATCTGGTAGAAACGGGTCCAGAACATCCCAAAAATCTTTGTGGTGGTTTCATATTGTTTGTGGTCATTTTGTTTATCTTTGTAAATGATAATGTTCTCATGATGCATTCAGGCTCTGCTCAGTGAAAGTGAGTACTAGCTGAAGGTAAATGATAACGTTCTCATGATGCGTTCAGGCTCTGCTCAGTGAAAGTGAGTACTAGCTGAAGGTAAATGATAACGTTCTCATGATGCGTTCAGGCTCTGCTCAGTGAAAGTGAGTACTGAAAGTAAATGATAACAATAATAATAACAATAGTATAACAATCCAACATGCATGGTGTTCACTGGACCAGATTAGAAGCTCCTCCTTGTTCCTGCAGACCCTCCTTTGGCTCCTCCTCCTTCCTCTGAACAGCCATGAATTACGCCCACATCCATTTGACTGATTATTGTGAACGCTGAGAACCAGACGGTGACCTCCCACTCGCCTCGCTGGATGTCACGTCAACAAGAGCGGACAAGTAAACATCTCGTAAACAGCCTGCTGCTGAGCTTCTATTCACTGAGACACAGACTACACATGAATACAGAATGAGCTTCTTTCAGAGCCAGGAAGGGTTCTTCAAACCACGGATACCTTAATGTCCACGTTATTGCATATGTTATGAAGTATTTATAGTAACGAGTCTAAGAGAGAAAGCCCACCTGTCCAGGTCGGAGGGGTTCAAACAAACACTCCTCACTCAGACGTTCACGTCCCGCGTGAAACCAAAAGAACACGTTGACTTTATGCTGTTTACCTTTTAAGTTTTATTTACACTAGTTATGTTGTTTTGTGTCATTGTTTTGTTACGTTTGTTTTGTTACGTTTGTTTGTTTCATTGTTTTGTTTCATTGTTTTGTTTCATTGTTTTGTTTCATTGTTTTGTTTCATTGTTTTGTTTCATTGTTTTCATTGTTGTTTCGTCACGTTGTTTCGTCACGTTGTTTCGTCACGTTGTTTCGTCACGTTTTGTCACGTTGTTGTTTCGTTGTCACGTTGTTGTTTCGTCACGTTTCGTCACGTTGTTGTTTCGTTGTCACGTTGTTGTTTCGTCACGTTGTTTCGTCACGTTGTTTCGTCGCGTTGTTTCGTTACGTTGTTACGTTACGTTGTTTCGTCACGTTGTTTCGTCACGTTTTGTCACGTTGTTGTTTCGTTGTCACGTTGTTGTTTCGTCACGTTGTCGTTTCGTCATGTTTC
The DNA here is from genome assembly GCF_009769545.1 of Cyclopterus lumpus. Lineage (NCBI taxonomy): Eukaryota > Metazoa > Chordata > Actinopteri > Perciformes > Cyclopteridae > Cyclopterus > Cyclopterus lumpus. The sequence goes on from NC_046966.1 coordinate 26,219,498, forward strand.
CACGTTTCGTCACGTAATTTCATTACGTTGCTGTTTCGTTACATTGTTGTTTCGTCACATTGTTGTTTCGTCACATTGTTGTTTCGTCACGATGTTTCATTACTTTGTTGTTTCATTACTTTGTTGTTTCGTCACGTTGTTTCGTCACGTTGTTTCGTCACGTTGTTTCGTCACGTTGTTTCGTCACGTTGTTTCGTCACGTTTTGTCACGTTGTTGTTTCGTTGTCACGTGGTTGTTTCGTCACGTTTCGTCACGTTGTTGTTTCGTTGTCACGTTGTTGTTTCGTCACGTTGTTTCGTCGCGTTGTTTCGTTACGTTGTTACGTTACGTTTTGTCACGTTGTTGTTTCGTTGTCACGTTGTTGTTTCGTCACGTTGTTTCGTCACGTTGTTTCGTCACGTTGTTTCGTCACGTTGTTTCGTCGCGTTGTTTCGTTACGTTGTTACGTTACGTTTTGTCACGTTGTTGTTTCGTTGTCACGTTGTTGTTTCGTCACGTTGTCGTTTCGTCATGTTTCCACGTTTCGTCACGTAATTTCATTACGTTGCTGTTTCGTTACATTGTTGTTTCGTCACATTGTTGTTTCGTCACATTGTTGTTTCGTCACGATGTTTCATTACTTTGTTGTTTCATTACTTTGTTGTTTCGTCACGTTGTTTCGTCACGTTGTTTCGTCACGTTGTTCCGTCACGTTGTTTCGTCACGTTGTTTCGTCACGTTGTTTCGTCACGTTGTTTCGTCACATTGTTGTTTCGTCATGATGTTTCATTACTTTGTTGTTTCATTACTTTGTTGTTTCGTCACGTTGTTTCGTCACGTTGTTGTTTCCGTCACGTTGTTGTTTCCGTCACGTTGTTGTTTCGTCACGTTGTTGTTTCGTCACATTGTTGTTTCGTCACGTTGTTGTTTTGTCACATCGTTGTTGTTTCGTCACATTGTTGTTTCGTCACGTTGTTGTTTCGTCACATTGTTGTTGTTTCGTCACGTTGTTTCGTCACGTTGTTGTTTCCGTCACGTTGTTGTTTCGCCACGTTGTTGTTTCGTCACATTGTTGTTGTTTCGTCACGTTGTTTCGTCACGTTGTTGTTTCCGTCACGTTGTTGTTTCGCCACGTTGTTGTTTCGTCACGTTGTTGTTTCGTCACGTTGTTGTTTCGTCACATTGTTGTTTCGTCACGTTGTTGTTTTGTCACATTGTTGTTGTTTCGTCACATTGTTGTTGTTGTTGTCATCGCACCAGATTGAGTTTACAACAGAGCGTTCATTGTCTCGTCTGAAGTTTGTTGAATGTAAACTCAAACTCTACTTTATGGTCCATGATTTTGCAGCACTTGCTTTTGATACACATTTCCTCTGGCAGCAAAGGAAAGTCCTGTTTATGAAACCTGTTTGTAATAACTGCCTCAGAGGCTTCAAAGAGACCAAAGAGATCAAAGGGTTCATGCCGGAGGCCTTTTCACAGAGATCCTCACCGAGTCTCTGGAATGAACTACGTTGACCTTTGTGACTTTAGAATCAGTATTAGTACTGTTAATATTCCCTTTTTAATAATACTCAAGTACTACATAAATATTATGTAATACTTCTTATTTCATATGGTTCTGGTCATATTCTGGTGTCTTCGTCCATGAATACGTGAGAGAAACTTATGAAATCATTTTGTGTTCTCCACATTACGAACCTGGAGCTTTATTTTGAAAAGACTGTTTTCATTAACAAGAGGAAATGAACACTCGTTGCTGGACTTTAGAAGCAAACGCACAGAAAATGTGCTCTTTGAATGAACCTTGAACAATTGATTGATTGAGGAATGTATTAATTGATTGATTGGTTGTGTCC
>NC_046966.1:26233836-26238836 GCF_009769545.1 Cyclopterus lumpus
CTAAACCTAGTTAACCCAACCCCTAGTTAACCCTAACCTTAGTTAACCGTAACCCTAGTTAACGTAACCCTAGTTAACTGTAACTTTAGTTAACCCTAATCCTAGTTAATCCTACCGATAGTTAACCCTAACCTAGTTAACCCTAACCTAGTTAACCCTAACCCTAGTTAACGCTAACCCTAGTTAACCCTAAACCTAGTTTACCCTACCCCTGGTTAACGTTAACCCTAGTTAACCCTAACCCTAGTTAACGTTAACCCTAGTTAACTCTAACCCTAGTTAACGTTAACCCTAGTTAACGTTAACCCTAGTTTACCCTAACCCTAGTTAACCCTAAACACGATGAGATCAAAATGTAAACATGAACTTAAACAAATGTTCTTTTGACTTATTTATAAGTTCAGAGAGTGAAAAACACACAAAGTCTTTCTGCATCCTAAAATATTAATATGAAAGAAGAGTTTAAACCTGAGATTAAACTCACGTCGATGTACTCTTCATCCAGAGAGACGTTCTTCTCCATCTCCTGCAGCACCTCCACCTGGAACCAGCGGAACTACAGCAGGACAACAACAACAACAACAACAACAACAGAGGCGTCAGATGAGCTCCGTCCTCAAGACGATTGTCTATATGCAATAATTTCATATTTATAAATAATAATAATCACAAAGAGCTCCACGTCCATAATGAACACAGTCCTTGTTATTGTTACTTTATTACAAACACATTGTTTTGTTCATCTTCTAATATTAAAGTGTTTCAGGAGAACAGACCACTCCCTCCATCTCTGCCGTGAGTCTCCTCTGGGTCTCTGAGATCTGGATCAGGACGTCGCCTGAGAGGACAGAGAGAGACCACTTTACTTACCATGTGTATTATGCATTATAATAAATATTACTAGTGAGACCAGTGAGACCAGTGAGACCTGTTAGACCAGTGAGACCAGAGAGACCAGTGAGACCAGTGAGACCAGAGAGACCAGTGAGACCAGTGAGACCAGTGAGACCAGAGAGACCAGTGAGACCAGTGAGACCAGAGAGACCAGAGAGACCAGAGAGACTAGTGAGACCAGTGAGACCAGTGAGACCAGTGAGACTAGTGAGACCAGTGAGACCAGAGAGACCAGTGAGACCAGAGAGACCAGAGAGACCAGTGAGACTTTTTTTACCATATTGCCCCACTAGAGAGCTGCTCACTAAATGCGGGGCTACTTGTGGTTCCTAGAGTCCTAAAAAGTAGGATGGGAGCCAGAGCCTTCAGTTATCAAGCTCCTCTTTTATGGAACCAGCTTCCACTTTCAGTCCTGGAGGCAGACACAGTCACCTCATTCAAGAATAGACTTAAGACTTTCCTCTTTAATAGTGCTTATAGTTAGGGCTGAATCAGGTTTGCCCTGGTCCAGCCCCTTGATATGCTGCTATAGGCTTATAGGCTGCTGGGGGATGTTTTAGGATACACTGAGCACCTCTCTCCTCTTCTCTCTCCTTATGGATGAATTTACATCTCTCCATTGCACCTTATTAACTCTGCTTCCTCCCCGGAGTCATTGTGACTTCACGTCTCATAGGGTCCATTGGACCTGGCTGTGTCTGAAGCTGGTCCTGGGTCCTGACTCCTTGCCCCTGCTTCCGGCATCCAGCCTCTGGCCTGGACCTGGCCTCCTTCCCAATGGCCCTGCCTCCTTCTCTGTGCCTCCTGCCTCAAAGGCCGACCTCATTGGCCCGGCCTCTTTCGCGATGCCTCCTGGCTCTGTGGCCCTGCTGACCCCTCTCCTCTCTACCTCCTTCTGTTTCATGGACTGTGGAGGTCTGGATCGTGGTCCATGCCTACTACTAATTATTCATAATTCCTGTCATATTCATGTAATGTGTTGATGTAACTCTGTAACTCTGTTCATTCTGTACACATGACATCTATTGTTCTGTCCATCCAGGGAGAGGGATCCTCCTCCCATCAAAGGGTTCTTCCCTTGTTTCCCCTCAAAGGGTTCTTCCCTTGTTTCCCCTCAAAGGGTTCTTCCCTTGTTTCCCCTCAAAGGGTTCTTCCCTTGTTTCCCCTCAAAGGGTTCTTCTGTGGGTGGAAAGTTAACCGAGCCCGTCGTTGTCTCGTGAACTACTGAAGTGAGAGCAGATGAAAGACTTTCACATCTATAATTCAGAGGCCGTCACTCAATATGGACGCCGACCGTCTACGTGTGTGGGCGGCTAGCACGATGCTAGCAATGCTATCACACGTCCAAATGGGTTCAGAGTAACACGCACACTAACACACACACTAACACACACACTAACACACAAACAAACACACACACACACACACTCACAAACAAACTAACAAACAAACTTACCCAAAGAGCGGGATGAAAGCGTGTGAAGAGCCTGGTCACCCATCTTACACACAGCGCTGAAGTAGGCCTCGCTGCAAACAGCTAAGGCTGTAAAACACACACAAACACACACAAACAGATACACAAACACACACAAACACACACAAACAGATACACAAACACACACAAACAGATACACAAACATACACAAACACACACACAAACACACAGCTTTAACACATGAAGCATAGACTTCAATACAACCAGAGGAGTCGCCCCCTGGTGGTCAGGAGAGAGAATGCAGCTTTAAAACATGAAGCATAGACTTCAATACAACCAGAGGAGTCGCCCCCTGGTGGTCAGGAGAGAGAATGCAGCTTTAACACATGAAGCATAGACTTCTATACAACCAGAGGAGTCGCCCCCTGGTGGTCAGGAGAGATAATGCAGCTTTAACACATGAAGCATAGACTTCTATACAACCAGAGGAGTCGCCCCCTGGTGGTCAGGAGAGAGAATGCAGCTTTAACACATGAAGCATAGACTTCTATACAACCAGAGGAGTCGCCCCCTGGTGGTCAGGAGAGAGAATGCAGCTTTAAAACATGAAGCATAGACTTCTATACAACCAGAGGAGTCCTCTCACACTAAGGTCACTAACCTTGGAACGCCATCACGTAGCTGTTTCCTAGAGCGACAAGCTTCTGCAGACCAGGGTTGAAGTGGTCCATCAGGTTCTACAGTCACACAACAAACAAGTTGCTTCAGAACTCTGGCCGGTCCGCATTCACACACACACATCGTCTCCACACCTGGACACACACACATCGTCTCCACACCTGGACACACACACATCGTCTCCACACCTGGACACACACACATCGTCTCCACACCTGGACACACACACATCGTCTCCACACCTGGACACACACACATCGTCTCTACACTTGGACACACACACATCGTCTCTACACTTGGACACACACACATCGTCTCCACACCTGGACACACACACATCGTCTCCACACCTGGACACACACACATCGTCTCCACACCTGGACACACACACATCGTCTCTACACTTGGACACACACACATCGTCTCTACACTTGGACACACACACATCGTCTCCACACCTGGACACACACACATCGTCTCTACACCTGGACACACACACATCGTCTGCTCACCTGGACACACACACATCGTCTCCACACCTGGACACACACACATCGTCTCTACACCTGGACACACACACATCGTCTCTACACCTGGACACACACACATCGTCTCTACACCTGGACACACACACATCGTCTCCACACCTGGACACACACACATCGTCTCTACACCTGGACACACACACATCGTCTCTACACCTGGACACACACACATCGTCTCTACACCTGGACACACACACCTCGTCTCTACACCTGGACACACACACATCGTCTCCACACCTGGACACACACACATCGTCTCCACACCTGGACACACACACCTCGTCTCCACACCTGGACACACACACCTCGTCTCCACACCTGGACACACACACATCGTCTCCACACCTGGACACACACACCTCGTCTCCACACCTGGACACACACACCTCGTCTCCACACCTGGACTCACCAGGTAGACGGTCAGCGTGGATCTGTGCAGCTGGTCGCTGGAGGCTCCGGACATCGTGGTCGACCTCAAACACAAACTTCAGACTAAAAGAAAATGAACAAACTGCAAAGACTCAGAGTACACCTGTCTGATGGGGCGACCAAGCTCCTCCCTCTCTCCCTCTAACCTGTCTGATGGGGCGACCAAGCTCCTCCCTCTCTCCCTCTAACCTGTCTGATGGGGCGACCAAGCTCCTCCCTCTCTCCCTCTAACCTGTCTGATGGGGCGACCAAGCTCCTCCCTCTCTCCCTCTAACCTGTCTGATGGGGCGACCAAGCTCCTCCCTCTCAGCAGCAGAGGGAGGAGTTGCCATCGATATGAGCGAATCAGGTGAATTATTGATCGAGCCCTGAAAGGAAAGCCAGCTGCCCATCTAATGGGGACTCGCACTGAGGGAGGGGCCCCGTGAAGTACTCACACACATACACACACACACACACACACACACACAGACACACACACACACACACACACACACACACACACACACACACACGCTCTGACGCATGACCACATCGTCGCTCCTCCTCTCCGCGCGGTCCCCATGGTAACGCGCTGAGGAGAGAGCATCTCCTGACGGAGATCAGATCCGTTTTATCCTTCACAATAAAAGCCCCAGACACAAACACCCAGAGAACTGTTAAAGTAACTCAATACGATAATAACCATGTGTCTCATGTGATGTCAGAAACACACACACACACACACACACTCACACACACTCGCACACACGCACACACTCACACAAACACACACACTCACACACACACTCACACACACACACACACACACACACTCACGCTCACACACACTCACACACACACACACATACACAAACACACATACTCACACACACTCACACACACACACACACACACACTCACGCACACTCACACACACTCACACACACACACACACAGTCACAAACACACACACTCACACACACTCACACACACACGCTCACGCACACTCACACACACTCACACACACTCACACACAC
>NC_046966.1:26246336-26248836 GCF_009769545.1 Cyclopterus lumpus
CCTGTATCCTGTCCCCTGTCTCCTGTGTCCTACCTCCTGTCTCCTACCTCCTGTCCCCTGCCTCCTGCCTCTTGTCTCCTGCCTCCTGTCCCCTGTATCCTGTCCCCTGTCTCCTGTCCCCTGTATCCTGTCCCCTGTCTCCTGTCCCCTGTATCCTGTCCCCTGTCTCCTGTCCCCTGTCTCCTGTCTCCTACCTCATGTCTCCTGTCCCCTGTCTCCTACCTCCTGTCCCCTGTCTCCTGCCTCCTGTCTCCTGTCCCCTACCTCCTGTCTCCTACCTCCTGTCTCCTACCTCCTGTCCCCTGTCTCCTGCCTCCTGTTCCCTGTCTCCTGTCTCCTGCCCCCTGTATCCTGTCCCCTGTCTCCTGTGTCCTACCTCCTGTATCCTGTCCCCTGTATCCTGTCCCCTGTATCCTGTCCCCTGTCTCCTGTCTCCTGTCTCCTGTCTCCTGTCTCCTACCTCCTGTCTCCTACCTCCTGTCTCCTACCTCCTGTCCCCTGTCTCCTGCCTCCTGTTCCCTGTCTCCTGTCTCCTGTCCCCTGTCTCCTACCTCCTGTCCCCTGTCTCCTGCCTCCTGTCTCCTGTCCCCTACCTCCTGTCTCCTACCTCCTGTCTCCTACCTCCTGTCCCCTGTCTCCTGCCTCCTGTTCCCTGTCTCCTGTCTCCTGCCCCCTGTATCCTGTCCCCTGTCTCCTGTGTCCTACCTCCTGTATCCTGTCCCCTGTATCCTGTCCCCTGTATCCTGTCCCCTGTCTCCTGCCTCCTGTCTCCTGCCTCCTGTCTCCTGCCTCCTGTCTCCTGCCTCCTGCCTCCTGTCTCCTGCCTCCTGTCTCCTGCCTCCTGTCTCCTGTCTCCTGCCTCCTGCCTCCTGTCTCCTGTCTCCAGCGCTGACGGAACCGTCCTTCCCCGACGGCTTCGTCCTTTCCTTCCCCATGAGGACCAACTACATGTACGGCCTGGCGAGGAAGGAGGTCACGGAGATGTACGCCTTCACCGTGTGCGTGTGGCTGAGGGCCAAAGAGGACGGCATCGGCACCCCGTTCTCCTACTCCGTCCCGGGGCAGCCCAACGAGCTGGTGCTGCTTCAGGGAGTCCACACCCCGGTGGAGCTGCTCATCAACGACAAGGTACCGGGGAGGGTCTGCACCAACGTCTTCTGGTGGAAGTGGGCTGCCGGTTATGAACTTATGAGCTGGTTATGAACTGGTTATGAACTGGTTATGAGCTGGTTATGAGATGGCTATGAGCTGGTTATGAGCTGGTTATAAACTTGTTATGAGCTGGTTATGAGCTGGTTATGAGCTGGTTATTAACTGGTTATGAGCTGGTTATAAACTTGTTATGAGCTGGTTATGAGCTGGTTATGAGCTGGTTATTAACTGGTTATGAGCTGGTTATAAACTTGTTATGAGCTGGTTATGAGCTGGTTATGAGCTGGTTATTAACTGGTTATGAGCTGGTTATTAACTGGTTATGAGCTTGTTATGAACTTGTTATGAACTTGTTATGAACTGGTTATTTACTGGTTATGAGTTTGTTATAAACTTGTTATGAGCTGGTTATTAACTGGTTATGAGCTTGTTAAGAACTTGTTATGAACTTGTTATGAGCTTGTTATGAACTTGTTATGAGCTGGCTATTCAATTCAATTCAGTTTATTTTGTATATCCCAATATCACAAATTACAAACTCCCCTCAGAGGGCTTTACAATCTGTACACATACGACATCCCTGACCTTTGACCTCACATCGGATCAGGAACAACTCCCAAGAAACATAAAAAACCCTTTTCAGGGTAAAAAAGGAGTCACAACGACTCCGGGGAGGAAGCAGAGTTAATAAGGTGCAATGGAGAGATGTAAATTCATCCATAAGGAGAGAGAGAAGAGGAGAGAGGTGCTCAGTGTATCCTAAAACATCCCCCAGCAGCCTATTACATGCTGGTTATGAGCTGGTTATTAACTGGTTATGAGTTGGTTATGAACTGGTTATGAACTGGTTATGAGTTGGTTATTAACTGATTATGAGCTTGTTATGAACTGGTTATGAGCTGGTAATGAAATCGTTTAGAGCAATTAAAACAAGCTTGTTCTTGAGAAGGACATTTTTTTAATTGTTGCAGCATTTAATTATTGTTTTGTTCAAAATGTTGGTTAATTAGAGTTAACATTAACATTAGTTAAGTCTTATCTTGACTCATGAGTGGGGACGGGTATCGTGAGGGTTTTTATTGATATTAGTACTCTTATCAAATTCTCAAAAATTAATTAAGAAAAGAATCCACATTTCTTAATTATTCTTGTATGTAAACAAACAGTTTACATACTTTCATGAGCATCAATGATCTAAGTGATTATCTTTCATTGATTAGCCCTCATCATGTGACCATCACCACCTGTACCTGCTGCTCCACAAAGCAAAGTGGATGTTCTGCTTTTATTCTGTTGTCTCCACTCACGGCTAAAATCACATTTATTCTCCTCGCTACACAAAAGGATC
>NC_046966.1:26253836-26273836 GCF_009769545.1 Cyclopterus lumpus
CTCTGAGAGACGGACGATAGCCTCAAAGAGGTGGATGATAGCCTCAAAGCGACGGATGATAGCCTCCGAGAGACGGACGATAGCTTCAAAGAGACGGACGATAGCCTCCAAGAGACGGACCATAGCCTCTGAGAGACGGACGATAGCCTCAAAGAGACGGACGATAGCCTCAAAGAGTCAAAGAGACGGACGATAGCCTCAAAGAGACGGACGATAGCCTCAAAGAGTCAAAGAGACGGACGATAGCCTCAAAGAGACGGACGATAGCCTCAAAGAGTCAAAGAGACGGACAATAGCCTCTGAGAGACGGACGATAGCCTCCAAGAGACGGACCATAGCTTCAAAGAGACGGACGATAGCCTCCAAGAGACGGACCATAGCCTCTGAGAGACGGACGATAGCCTCAAAGAGACGGACGATAGCCTCAAAGAATCAAAAAGACGGACGATAGCCTCAGAGAGACGGACAATAGCCTCTGAGAGACGGACTAGGGTCTCCGTTTAGCTCTCGGAGACAAACGAGGGTCTCCGTCCAGCTCTCTGAGACAAACGATGGTCTCCGTCCAGCTCTCGGAGACAAACAAGGGTCTCCGTCCAGCTCTCAGAGACAGACTAGGGTCTCCGTCTAGCTCTCGGAGACAAACGAGGGTCTCCGTCCAGCTCTCAGAAACAGACTAGGGTCTCCGTCTAGCTCTCGGAGACAAACGAGGGTCTCCGTCCAGCTCTCAGAGACAGACTAGGGTCTCCGTCTAGCTCTCTGAGACAAACGAGGGTCTCCGTCCAGCTCTCAGAGACAGACTAGGGTCTCCGTCTAGCTCTCGGAGACAAACGAGGGTCTCCGTCCAGCTCTCAGAGACAGACGAGGGTCTCCGTCTAGCTCTCAGAGACAGACTAGGGTCTCCGTCTAGCTCTCGGAGACAAACGAGGGTCTCCGTCCAGCTCTCAGAGACAAACGAGGGTCTCCGTCCAGCTCTCAGAGACACCTGATGTCTCTCTCAGCACCAACCAGACACTTGATTCATTGTGATAAACCAGAGTGACTTTGGTAAAACTGTGTTGTGTCCCTGAATGTAAACCTGATGAAATGTCCGTATATTTGCATGAGCAAAGTCACATTTGACTAAAGAAACAAACTCAGTGTTGAAGTCACCACAAGGATCAGATCCTCACAGGAAGACAGGGACGGACGTGCAGGACGTGGATTGATTCTGTGGCGGCCATTTTGAACAAATGTTTTACTTTTGTTCTCTTTGCAAACTAAAGAACAAACAAGACAGTAAAACGTGGGATGCTTCTATTTGTCTCAAACCCTGATGCATTTTCTCTCTTCTTTGCATTAACTATGAAAGGATTGAAGGCTGGAGAAGTAGAAGGAAATATTTCCTTGTTTAGTGAGTGTGATATATAAAGCATTTCATGTGTTGATTCATTATGTTGGACCTCAATACTCTCTAGTCGTAGATATTTAATGTAAACAACTCCCACGTGAATGAAACATAGCAGCAGGTCTATTGATCTTGAGGAGAATGCCACATCGTCTGCATATCGTCACATAACGAGGCGGCTTGGATGTTTATTAATGTCTTGATTCAAAGTTCAAAATGGACGTCACGGGAATAACGTTCTGAGGAAAGCGGTCAGGGTTCGATTCCCACTCCGGTTGAACACGTATCCAGTCAGCGCTGTGCAGAAAAGTGAACTGTGGTTCAAATACAAATCCACTCGTTACCTCAAGACATCGGCCCCACATGCCATCCATCCGCCACCCACTTGTAAAGTGCCTGCCTGGGCTCTCACGCCCAAATATAATGTTTTTATGTTTTACTTTTCTTCTTCTTCTTTTTCTTCTCTCTCTCTCTCTCTCTCTCTCTCTCTCTCTCTCTCTCTCTCTGTCTGTCTGTCCGTCCTGCTTTAGGTAGTTGAAGGCTGTGACAGTGTTGCGCTTCTTTATTTGCATCTTCATGGATCTTATGATATTGTGAAATCGATCGATGACAGAAAGACAAATAAAATGGGGCGAATGTGGGGCGACTATGGGTCAGTGGTTAGCATGCCCGTCTTTCAATCAAGAGGTTGGCAGTTCAATCCCCGCCCTAGTCGATGTGTCCTTGAGCAAGAAACTTAACCCTGCATTGCTCCCCGTAGCTGTGCCTACGGTGTATAATGTAAAGTGTCTTTGAGTATCTTTAAAAGCACTATATAAATTAAATGGATTATTATTAAAATGGTTATGACATCAATCCTGGATTCTTATATCTCCAAAAATGACATCAGAGAAATATGTGGAACCGTGTGTGTGTGTGTGTGTTGAATGTAAACAAATGGACACATTTAGGATTTTAGAATTACAAGAAAAAATCTCTAAATCATTGGAAAGATCTAATTATGATAAAGAATCGTATAAGAGATCTCATTACTATGAGAAAATATAAAATTATGAGAATATATATATTTATTATGAGAAAAGATATTTTGATTTCGAAAGAAATCTCATAATCATGAGGAAAGATTTTTAAATAATGAGACAATATCTCGCAATCATGAGAAAAGATCTTTTATTGTGAGAAAAATATTTTTTTATTGTGATTATTTTGGACTAAAACTGAAGCACCTGTTGCTCGGAGACGGTCGTGATCTGAATTCTGTAGAACTTGAAACAAACATTTGGATTCAACGTTGGAAGCTCGTGACTCGTCTGGGTGGCCGACACAAAACAACAACAACAACAACAACGTTTAAGACGTGCTCGTTTACGAGGCCATCAGCTGTGGATGGTTCATCTACCTGATTGCACCTCAACCAAACCACTGAGGGAAGGCTGAGAAACAAAGGGGTGTGGCCTCCTCCCATTGAGCTAACAGATTAGTGTGTGTGTGTGTGTGTCAGTGTGTGAGTGTGTGTGTGTCTCTGTCTGTGTCGGTGTGTGTGTGTGTGTGTGTGTGTGTGCGTGGACATAATAGATGACTCACAGTGTGAACGAGGGTTGAACTGAACTGTGATCTGATTTCATCCTCCCGGCATCGTGTCCGTCTACCACCTCATGGTTTAATGGAGGCCTGGGCCCTATTCCTACGCTGGATAATCTGGCCACGCCCCCTGAAGGAAGTGGCCCCTCCCTTCCTCATTGATGAAGTGATATTAGTTATATTAATGTTTCATAGGGAGAGAGTTCTGATGACGTGATGACGACTTCCTGTACGAGCGCCTTCCATTCTGCCCTCAAGGAATCAATTATTACAGACCTTCTGGAGCCTACATTGAACACCACATTGACTGTCTCACAGACTGTATGCAGAGCCTTGTGGTACAGTGTGGTACATTGTTGTACAGTGTGGTACATTGTTGTACATTGTGGTACATTGTTATAGAGTGTGGTGCATTGTTGTACATTGTTGTACAGTATGGTACATTGTGGTACATTGTTATAGAGTGTGGTACAGTGTGTACAGTGTGGTGCATTGTTGTACATTGTTGTACATTGTGGAACATTGTGGTATAGTGTGGTACATTGTTGTACAGTGTGGTACATTGTTGTACATTGTGGTACATTGTTATAGAGTGTGGTGCATTGTTGTACATTGTTGTACAGTATGGTACATTGTGGTACATTGTTATAGAGTGTGGTACAGTGTGTACAGTGTGGTGCATTGTTGTACATTGTTGTACATTGTGGAACATTGTGGTATAGTGTGGTACATTGTTTTACAGTGTGGTACATTGTGGTACATTGTTGTACATTGTGGTACATTGTAGTACAGTGTGGTACAGTGTGGTGCATTGTTGTACAGTGTGGTACATTGTTATAGAGTGTGGTACAGTGTGTACAGTGTGGTGCATTGTTGTACATTGTGGAACATTGTGGTATAGTGTGGTACATTGTTTTACAGTGTGGTACATTGTGGTACATTGTAGTACAGTGTGGTACATTGTGGTACATTGTGTACAGTGTGGTACATTGTTTTACAGTGTTGTACATTGTTGTATAGTGTGGTACATTGTGTACAGTGTGGTCAATGTTGTACATTGTGTACAGTGTGGTACATTGTGTACAGTGTGGTCAATGTTGTACATTGTGTACAGTGTGGTACATTGTTCTACAGTGTGGTACATTGTGTACAGTGTGGTCAATGTGGTACATTGTGGTACATTGTTGTACATTGTTCGACAGTGTGGTACATTGTTGTACATTGTTCGACAGTGTGGTACAGTGTTGTACATTGTGGTACATTGTGGTACAGTGTGGTACATTGTTGTACAGTGTGGTCAATGTGGTACATTGTGGTACATTGTTGTACATTGTTCGACAGTGTGGTACATTGTTGTACATTGTTCGACAGTGTGGTACAGTGTTGTACATTGTGGTACATTGTGGTACATTGTTGTACAGTGTGGTACATTGTTCGACAGTGTGGTACAGTGTTGTACATTGTGGTGCATTGTGGTACATTGTGGTACATTGTGGTACATTGTGGTACATTGTTGTATAGTGTGGTACAGTGTGGTACAGTGTGGTACATTGTTGTATAGTGTGGTACAGTGTGGTACATTGTTGTACAGTGTGGTGCATTGTTGTACAGTGTGGTACATTGTTGTATAGTGTGGTACATTGTTGTACAGTGTGGTGCATTGTTGTACAGTGTGGTACATTGTTGTATAGTGTGGTACAGTGTTGTACATTGTGGTACATTGTGGTGCATTGTGGTACATTGTGGTACATTGTGGTACAGTGTGGTACATTGTTGTATAGTGTGGTACAGTGTGGTGCATTGTTGTACATTGTTCTACAGTGTGGTACATTGTGGTACATTTCATGTCATTTAGCTGACGCTTTTATCCAAAGCGACTTACAATAAGTGCATTAAACCATGAGTCCAAACTCAGAACAACAAGAATCAAGAAAGTACAATTTCTTCAATAACGTTAAACAACAAAGTGCTATCAGTAAGAGACATTTAAGTGCTACTAAAGTGTTAAACTACAAAGTGCTATCGGTAAGAGACATTTAAGTGCTACTAGAGTGTTAAACTACAAAGTGCTATCAGTAAGGGACATTTAAGTGCTACTAAAGTGTTAAACTACAAAGTGCTATCAGTAAGGGACATTTAAGTGCTACTAAAGTGTTAAACTACAAAGTGCTATCAGTAAGAGACATTTAAGTGCTACTAAAGTGCTACTACGGCTCTACCTTCCCTATTCAAGGTGTAGTCACTAAGATGTGTTTTTAGTCTGTAGAGACTTCCTGTCCTGATGTCAATGGGGAGCTCGTTCCACCAATGAGGAGCCAGCACAGCAAACAGTCGGGACTTTGTTGAGTGTTTAGCTCGAAGTGAAGGAACTACAAGCTGATTGGTGGAGGTTAGACCATGTCCTGGGTGTGAGGTTAGACCATGTCCTGGGTGTGAGGTTAGACCATGTCCTGGTGTGAGGTTAGACCATGTCCTGGGTGTGAGGTTAGACCATGTCCTGGGTGTGAGGTTAGACCATGTCCTGGTGTGAGGTTAGACCATGTCCTGGGTGTGAGGTTAGAGCATGTCCTGGTGTGAGGTTAGACCATGTCCTGGTGTGAGGTTAGACCATGTCCTGGGTGTGAGGTTAGACCATGTCCTGGTGTGAGGTTAGACCATGTACTGGGTGTGAGGTTAGACCATGTCCTGGGTGTGAGGTTAGACCATGTCCTGGATGTGAGGTTAGACCATGTCCTGGGTGTGAGGTTAGACCATGTCCTGGGTGTGAGGTTAGACCATGTCCTGGTAACCAGTGAAGGTCGCGGAGGAGCGGAGGATTGTGGGTAAATTTAGGAGGTTGAAGACCAGTCGAGCAGCTGCATTCTGGATGAGCTGCAGAGGTCGAGTGACATTAGCAGGTAGACCTGAAGGAGGAGTTACAGTAGTCTAGCCGTGAGATGACCAGAGCCTGGACCAGAACCTGGACCAGAACCTGGACCAGAGCCTGGACTAGAGCCTGGACCAGAGCCTGGACCAGGACCAGAACCAGAACCTGTGCCGCCTTCTGAGTGAGAAGGGGTCGGATTCTCCTGATGTTGTACAGCATGTACCTACAGGAGCGTGTTGTTGTGGTAATGTTGGCAGTCAGGGAGAGTTGACTGTGGTACATTGTGGTACATTGCGGTACATTGTTCTACAGTGTGGTACATTGTTGTACAGTGTGGTACATTGTGGTACATTGCGGTACATTGTGGTACATTGTTCTACAGTGTGGTACATTGTTGTACAGTGTGGTACATTGTTGTACAGTGCGGTACATTGCGGTACATTGTGGTACATTGCGGTACATTGTTGTACAGTGTGGTACATTGTTGTACAGTGTGGTACATTGTTCTACATTGTGGTACATTGTTCTACATTGTTGTACAGTGTGGTACATTGTTCTACAGTGTGGTACATTGTTCTACATTGTGGTACATTGCGGTACATTGTGGTACATTGCGGTACATTGTGGTACATTGTTCTACATTGTGGTACAGTGTGGTACATTGCGGTACATTGTGGTACATTGTTCTACATTGTGGTACAGTGTGGTACATTGTTCTACAGTGTGGTACATTGTTCTACATTGTGGTACATTGTTGTACAGTGTGGTACATTGCGGTACATTGTGGTACATTGCGGTACATTGTGGTACATTGTTCTACATTGTGGTACAGTGTGGTACATTGCGGTACATTGTGGTACATTGCGGTACATTGTGGTACATTGTTCTACATTGTGGTACAGTGTGGTACATTGTTCTACATTGTGGTACATTGCGGTACATTGTTCTACATTGTGGTACAGTGTGGTACATTGCGGTACATTGTGGTACATTGTTCTACATTGTGGTACAGTGTGGTACATTGTTCTACAGTGTGGTACATTGTGGTACATTGTTCTACATTGTGGTACATTGTTCTACATTGTGGTACAGTGTGGTACATTGTTCTACATTGTGGTACAGTGTGGTACATTGCGGTACATTGTGGTACATTGTTCTACATTGTGGTACAGTGTGGTACATTGTTCTACAATGTGGTACATTGTTCTACATTGTGGTACAGTGTGGTACATTGTTCTACATTGTGGTACATTGCGGTACATTGTGGTATATTGCGGTACATTGTGGTACATTGTTCTACATTGTGGTACATTGTGGTATATTGCGGTACATTGTGGTACATTGTTCTACATTGTGGTACAGTGTGGTACATTGCGGTACATTGTGGTACATTGTTCTACATTGTGGTACAGTGTGGTACATTGCGGTACATTGTGGTACATTGTTCTACATTGTGGTACAGTGTGGTACATTGTTCTACAGTGTGGTACAGTGTGGTACAGTGTGGTACATTGTTCTACAGTGTGGTACATTGTTCTACATTGTGGTACATTGTGGTACATTGTTCTACATTGTGGTACAGTGTGGTACATTGTGGTACAGTGTGGTACATTGTTCTACAGTGTGGTACATTGTGGTACATTGTTCTACATTGTGGTACAGTGTGGTACATTGTTCTACAGTGTGGTACATTGTGGTACATTGTGGTACAGTGTGGTACATTGTTCTACATTGTGGTACATTGTGGTACATTGTTCTACAGTGTGGTACATTGTTCTACATTGTGGTACAGTGTGGTACATTGTTCTACAGTGTGGTACATTGTGGTACATTGTTCTACAGTGTGGTACATTGTTCTACATTGTGGTACATTGTTGTACATCGTGGTTTTGGTGGAACTCTTGGATGTGTTCATTACGTTCCCTGACCATGTCCGAGTAAATGCAATAAAAGTTCTATATGGTGTAAGATATGTGTTCAGAACTTCGGGTCCCGTGGCCGCAGGAAATTCAGGATTTAATGAATTAAAGTTTAACAATATTTAATGGCAAAGATAACATTCATATAGCGTTCACGATCGTGGAGCTGGTAACGGAGAGCTCTCCACAGACGGGGCGGTCTCGAGATCCAGAACCAAAGAACTCTGAGTCCACAACAAATGCTCGGCTGTTAGTCCGGTCATGTAAATGAATTCACACCTGAGGGTGAGTTCCATTGGTCAGTTCAAAGGATGCCGCCGTTCTGTTCGCTAAGACAATTGATAAGCTGGAGAGGTCAAGGCTCACACTTCCGGTCAAGGACAGGAAGTTCCCCTTCACAATAAACCTATTATCCTGCCATAAGAATAAAAGCAACATCTCAGGTTTCAATCGGCATTCATTTGAACTATTGTCTAAACAATAAAACATAATTCATTCTCATGCATCATACAATTAATCATTACATTTGTCATCAACAAACAGAATAATAAAACAGTGATCCTCTCTTATGTTTTATAATACATTCCTCAGAATATTCCTCAAATTAATTAACATAACTTTCTTTATGTATTAATTTAAAACATAACCTCTTATTTACATGTGCAAGTGTATACAAAATCCACTACAACTCAGCAGTGGTCATCTCCACCTACATGAATATGCACTTATATATTATCTATTGTTCTGAAAGAGTTGAGTTATGTTAGATCCCATTGGATGATGCGTGTCATTACACCGAGCAGGCAGTCGGTGTAATGACACGCATCATGGGTCAAACCCTCCACCAGATGTCTGCAGCAGAATGTGGGTCAGACTCAGTGAGACAGCTGATTAGGACAACAATAAAATCATGAGGGATTTTATTTTGTATTTTACAAATATATCTATATATACAGGAAGTAAGATAGATAGATAGATGGATGGATAGATAGATAGATAGATAGATAGATAGATGGATGGATGGATGGATGGATGGATGGATGGATGGATGGATGGATGGATGGATGGATGGATGGATGGATGGATGGATGGATGGATGGATGGATGGATGGATGGATGGATGGATGGATGGATGGATGGATGGATGGATGGATGGATGGATAGATAGATAGATAGATAGATAGATAGATAGATAGATAGATGGATAGATAGATATATAGATAGATAGATGGATAGATAGATAGATAGATAGATAGATAGATAGATAGATAGATAGATTTTTAGATAGATATATAGATAGATAGATAGATAGATAGATAGATAGATATATAGATAGATAGATAGATAGATAGATAGATAGATAGATAGATAGATAGATAGATAGATAGATAGATAGATAGATAGATAGATAGACAGCAGTACTTTCTCTGTATTTATATGTTATAAAATAACTTCCTTGAAATAAACCTGACTGAGTCTGAAGACTCCCCGCACTTGTTTGACAGACTATGAACCAATAGGAGAGCAGCTGCGCTGTAGTGGGCGGGCTTACCCTGACCGGACATCCGTTGTTTAGAATGTCTCCTTAACAACCGACCTGGAGTCAGACAGCAGAAGTTCTCGGAGGAGAAACGCCTCGTAAGTCGCTCACACCTCCACCTGCACGTCCCGCAGCTCTCACTCTGCCCCCGACGGCCCACGAGCCCCGAGCGGCACGCGCTCAGCGCACGAGGGGCTTTCCTGAGGGGAGAAGGCAGCAGACAAGCTAAGCTAGCTAGCTAGGAAAGCTAACCGTTATATGTTCCTAATGTTGACGCTAACACCGGGGTCATGGTAACGGGACCACAACGGGACCACGGTAACGGGGTCATGGTAACGGGACCACGGTAACGGGGTCACGGTAACGGGACGGAGGCGGTTTGAAGTCACACCTTCCGGTTGTTAACGTGTAGTAAACGTTGTTGCTCCGCAGGAGTCGGGATGGCTGGAACCGGAGAGAAGAAGGAGGAGGCCGACTACAAGAGACTGCACAGCTTCCCTCTCATCCGGGTACGTTTCAGTTAGACAGGTGGAGCTGCAGGTAGACAGGTAATCACGTTCACTCAGAAGAGCCTGAACGCATCATGAGAACGTTATCATGTACCTTCAGCCAGTACTCATGTTCACTGAGCGGCGCCTGAACGCATCATGAAAACCTCTCATTCTACTGCAGCAGGTCTGCCCCTCTCGGTCCTGGTTCTGGTTCTCCCGTGCCCCCCTCCCGGGTCTCCAGCAGCGTGGTGACGTGTCGGCCCTTTTGTTTGTGTCCTCAGCACACCGACATGCCGGAGGAGATGAGGGTGGAGACCATGGAGCTCTGCGTGACGGCCTGCGAGAAGTTCGCCACCAACAATGAGGTGAGTGTCGTCTTCGACGTTCTCTAAAGGGTGTGACTGGTAATCGTGCTGAGTTCAAGCTCCCCGTTATCCGCATCTCCTCCCAGAGCGCGGCCAAGATGATCAAAGAGTCCATGGACAAGAAGTTCGGCAGCTCGTGGCACGTGGTGATCGGCGAGGGCTTCGGCTTCGAGGTGACGCACGAGGTGAAGAACCTCCTCTACATGTTCTTCGGAGGCGGTCTGGCTGTGTGCGTGTGGAAGTGTTCGTAGCCCCTCCCCCCCACGGAGGCCCCGCCTCCCGCTGACCAGGGAACAAACACCAGCGACTATAAACATTTTTTGGAGATTCTTTAAAACGGGAAACAAAATCTTTCTGCTGTTTCCTCTCTGGAGCTCGTGTGTGTGTGTGTGTGTGTGTGTGTGTGTGTGTGTGTGTGTGTGTGTGTGTGTGTGTGTGTGTGTGTGCTGGACACACACTGTCTTCCTTTTTAGTTTTTTATTAAACCTCATTTTTCGTCACCACCCTCTAAACTCTTTCTCTCTCCGGCCGCTCGTCTTCAATAAGATTTGTAATATTTTCTACGTGTACATATTTTGCGGGCGGCGCCGTGGAGGCGTCTCATGTTCAATGACCCAGTTGGTGTGAATTAACCTGATTGTACAATAAAATGAACAGAACTATAGTCCACTTGTTCTTCTTCACGTTGCCGTGGTAACCGAAGGGTTAGATAACAAGTTTATTGTGAGTTGAATGTTGAAGCCTCTCTGGGTCTCTGAGGTTCCCCCTGAGGAGGGTTCCTACCCGTCGGCTGTGACGTCCAACCTAAAGAGAATAAAGTGAGTTGAACCAATGAGATGCTTTAGGTTCCTCAGGAGGAAGAGGAGCCGGTGATGAAGACGCTTCTCATCCTGTCTTCTGGAGTGGAACCGGACCCCAAGAAGAAGGAAAACATCATTAAGTACCATTAAACATCATTAAGTACCATTAAACATCATTAATCATCCATAAAGCTGCTTTCTCTTCTCACGTCTTCATCACGTTTAATAAGTGATATTTATTCTTTGAACTCTTTAAAGAACGAGAACATTAACGTCTCCATCCATTTTATTCTTTTGTATTTTTAGCAACACATCAGCAAACAGAAAGTTCCAGTTGGTGTTGACTATTATGGGATGTGACGAGGTCACAGAGGGCATGTTGGCCCGGGGAGGAGGGGGGGTCTTGGTGTTGACTCAACCTCAAACCCAGACACGGTGACCCTGCACCGGGTCGGCCTGCCCTCTCCGGACTCTCAACCAATCAGACGCTCTCGTCTCTCATGTGTCACCTGTCCGTCACGGGGGTTACGCAACACGCAGGATGAGTGTGATATCTGATACGATGTGTATGATGCAGCTCATTCATTATTCACCCGGATGCTCTTTACAGATCTCACCTCGTTAAATATTAACGGCTCTG
The DNA here is from genome assembly GCF_009769545.1 of Cyclopterus lumpus. Lineage (NCBI taxonomy): Eukaryota > Metazoa > Chordata > Actinopteri > Perciformes > Cyclopteridae > Cyclopterus > Cyclopterus lumpus. The sequence goes on from NC_046966.1 coordinate 26,265,423, forward strand.
CTGGTTGCTTATGAGACAGAGGCTCGAGAAGAGGTTATTACACAGTTATTACACTATTACATTGTTACATAGGAATCAAACACACGGACACGTTTGATATGTTTGTGTGTGTGTGTGTGTGTGTGTGTATGTGTGTGATTGTGTGTGTGTGTGTGTGTGTGTGTATGTGTATGAGTGTGTGTGTGTGTATGTGTGTGATTGTGTGTGTGTGTGTGTGTGTGTGTGTGATTGTGTGTGTGTGTGTGTGTATGTGTGTGATTGTGTGTGTGTGTGTGTGTGTGTGTATGTGTATGAGTGTGTGTGTGTGTATGTGTGTGATTGTGTGTGTGTGTGTGTGTGTGTATGTGTATGAGTGTGTGTGTGTGTATGTGTGTGATTGTGTGTGTATGTGTGTGATGGTGTGTGTGTGTGTGTGTGTATGTGTATGAGTGTGTGTATGATTCCCACAGATTCTCTGTGTCCCTGAAGGCCACACAGAGAGCTGCATTATTAATCTGTGAGGTTCATCAACCAGAATAGAAACGGGCAGAAGAAGCGTGTTCATAATCCATCAGTGAGGAGAAAGGAAACACTCGCTTCCTTTCCTCTGGTGGATTCCTCTCCTCACCGACGAATCTTTGAGAACTTCATAAACAAATGAGTAAAACAAAGATGAAAATCCTGAATCCATCTTTGGCTCAGCGGGTCATTAAATATGAGATTTAATTAAAATAATAATAATAATAATTACGAGAACGTGAATGAAATAAAGAGGAGGTTGAAAGGCAAACATACATTCATTAGTTTATTATTAAATAGCGGGCAGCGGGACCTCCTGCACCAGGACCTCCTGCACCGGACCTCCTACACCAGGACCTCCTGTACCGAGAGTCCTGCACCGGACCTTCTACACCGGGACCTCCTGCACCGGACCTCCTACACTGGGACCTCCTGCACCGGACCTCCTACACCGGGACCTCCTGCACCGGACCTCCTACACTGGGACCTCCTGCACCGGACCTCCTACACCGGGACCTCCTGCACCGGACCTCCTACACCGGGACCTCCTGCACCGGACCTCCTACACCGGGACCTCCTGCACCGGACCTCCTACACCGGGACCTCCTGCACCGGACCTCCTACACTGGGACCTCCTACACCGGGACCTCCTGCACCGGACCTCCTACACCGGGACCTCCTGCACAGGGACCTCCTACACCGGGACCTCCTACACCGGGACCTCCTGCACCGGACCTCCTACACCGGGACCTCCTGCACAGGGACCTCCTGCACCGGACCTCCTACACCGGGACCTCCTACACCGGGACCTCCTGCACCGGACCTCCTACACCGGGACCTCCTACACCGGGACCTCCTGCACCGGGACCTCCTGCACCGGACCTCCTACACCGGGACCTCCTGCACCGGGACCTCCTGCACCGGACCTCCTATACCCGGACCTCCTGCACCTAACCTCCTACACCGGGACCTCCTGCACCGGGACCTCCTGCACCGGGACCTCCTCCACCGGGACCTCCTGCACCGGGACCTCCTACACCGGGACCTCCTCCACCGGGACCTCCTGCACCGGGACCTCCTGCACCGGGACCTCCTACACCGGGAACTCCTACACCGGGACCTCCTACACCGGGACCTCCTGCACCGGACCTCCTACACCGGGACCTCCTGCACCGGACCTCCTACACCGGGACCTCCTGCACCTAACCTCCTACACCGGGACCTCCTGCACCGGGACCTCCTGCACCGGGACCTCCTACACCGGGACCTCCTGCACCGGACCTCCTACACCGGGACCTCCTGCACCGGGACCTCCTACACCGGGACCTCCTACACCGGACCTCCTACACCGGGACCTCCTGCACCGGACCTCCTACACCGGGACCTCCTACACCGGGACCTCCTGCACCGGACCTCCTACACCGGGACCTCCTACACCGGGACCTCCTGCACCGGACCTCCTACACCGGGACCTCCTGCACAGGGACCTCCTACACCGGGACCTCCTACACCGGGACCTCCTACACCGGGACCTCCTACACCGGGACCTCCTGCACTGGGACCTCCTGCACCGGACCTCCTACACCGGGACCTCCTGCACCGGACCTCCTACACCGGGACCTCCTACACCGGGACCTCCTACACCGGGACCTCCTGCACCGGACCTCCTACACCGGGACCTCCTGCACAGGGACCTCCTACACCGGGACCTCCTACACCGGGACCTCCTACACCGGGACCTCCTGCACTGGGACCTCCTGCACCGGACCTCCTACACCGGGACCTCCTGCACCGGACCTCCTGCACCGGGACCTCCTGCACAGGGACCTCCTACACCGGGACCTCCTACACCGGGACCTCATGCACCGGGACCTCCTACACCGGGACCTCCTGCACAGGGACCTCCTGCACCGGACCTCCTACACCGGGACCTCCTACACCGGGACCTCCTGCACCGGACCTCCTACACCGGGACCTCCTGCACCGGGACCTCCTGCACCGGACCTCCTACACCGGGACCTCCTGCACCGGGACCTCCTGCACCGGACCTCCTATACCCGGACCTCCTGCACCTAACCTCCTACACCGGGACCTCCTGCACCGGGACCTCCTGCACCGGACCTCCTACACCGGGACCTCCTGCACCGGACCTCCTACACCGGGACCTCCTGCACCGGACCTCCTACACCGGGACCTCCTGCACCGGGACCTCCTGCACCGGGACCTCCTACACCGGGACCTCCTGCACCGGACCTCCTACACCGGGACCTCCTGCACCGGGACCTCCTACACCGGGACCTCCTGCACCGGGACCTCCTACACCGGGACCTCCTGCACCGGACCTCCTACACCGGGACCTCCTACACTGGGACCTCCTACACCGGACCTCCTACACCGGACCTCCTACACCAGACCTCCTACACCAGACCTCCTACACCGGACCTCCTACACCAGACCTCTTGCACCGGGACGATGCCCCCTGTCAAGCCGATGAGGTCAGAGGTTCAGGTGTGTGCTGTTTTTCTCAGTTCTGACATCACAGAGACACTCACGTGGGATTTGGACTGAACCCTCTTAGATCTATTTAACGTGGGTGAACACACACACACACCACACACACACACACACACACACACACACATACACAACACACGTACACACACACACACACACACACACCACACACACACACACACACACAGACACACACACACAACACACACACACACACACACACAGACTTTAAAGAGCCACACAGAAACAGGGTTTCCTTAGGGACTCCGCATGAGTCAAACACTCTGAATATGAACCGTCTGGTTGTGAAGCGTGTTGATGGAGGATTATGTGATGTTTATTATTATAAATGTTTTATTATTCATTCTGAGGATCTTCAGGCTTCCTCTTTGCAGAAGAACCAGAACACTATTGAAACCAATAGAAGTAATTGTGAAGTCATTTTGAGAATATTATTTGTTTAGGGCTTTTATTGTGAAAAGCATAATAACAGAAATAGTGGCTCTGATATCAGTGTTAAATTAAGTGTTATATCTGTTATATATATGATGAGCTGTGTGTCGTTTATAGTGAAGGACGTCTTTTAACCTGCATCATTGTTTATATTGTTATTGACATATTTACCATGTAAAGTGCCCTGAGTACCCTTAAAGTGCTATTCAAATCAAATGTATTATTATTATCATTATTATTAGTACTAGTAGTAGTAGTAGTAGTACTAATATTGTTATTGTTGTTGTCACTATTATTATTGTTATTAGTAGTAGTAGTACTAATATTGTTATTATTATTCATCTTTGTGGCTGTGCTGGATGTTGTCTAAACTGTCATTGTAAACACTGCCTGTGTTAAGGTGTTGTTGTTATCGGTGTGGCGACGAGGACACACAACAAACAAACGTTCAGAGGAGCAAACACATTGATCCAGATCACGTTAACCTGGCAGAGAACTGGGTGAACTGGGTGAACTGGGTTCATTTCACTGGCAGTCAGCAGAGGGACGGACAGCGTTTGGCTTTCAAAGGAAAGACGCTGCAGAGCGAGTTGTTGTCGTTTTAAAGGATTGAGACGTGTTCCTGATCCGATGTGAGGACGGAGGAGCAGGGACCCCATTTAATTCATTGAATGGATTTCATGTGTTTGTTCAACTGTGTAACTTCCTCTCTGCAGGATGAGGTGGCGCTCCAGGACCATCGGCCTCTCCTTGGCCTTCTTCTCCTTGGCCTTCTTCTCCTTTTTCCTCTACCTCCTCCTGGCGTTGGACTCTCTGCCCGATTACCAGCGGCCCCGTGACCCCCCGTTGAGTCCCAGGACCCTGTCGGACCCCCACGGCGACTACACCCCCGTGGGGGTCCGCGGTTTGGCCGAGCCCCCGACCCAGGAACCTGTGACGGTCTTCAGAGCCGAGGAGTCTGGGCTGTTGAAGCTGGAGGCGCTGTTTGACCACCCTCTCTACAACGGGCCCGAATCTCCCATCCCCGAAGAGGACCGGCTCCTGAAACAGAAACCAAACACCAAGACCAGTGAGAAGAGCTCCAGCACCTGGTCAGTGTCTCAGTTCTAGTTTAGTGAAGCCCAAAACTACAAGTTTGCCTCAGAGAGCCTTGATTCCTCCTTTGATGTCACAATAAAATAAATATGTCACAATAAATATCACAATAAAATAAATAATAAAAACGTTAATTTTCCAAACATACTTGTATTTAAGCATCTTCAGTCAAAATCAGGAGACAACCTCCGGTTCTTCAAACGGCTACAACCAGAAACACTGATGCTCACCTGTACTCATAGAATATGAAGCTGCATTCTCTCTCCTGACCACCAGGGGGCGACTCCTTTACATTACATTTCATGTCATTTAGCTGACGCTTTTATCCAAAGCGACTTACAATAAGTGCATTAAACCATGAGTCCAAACTCAGAACAACAAGAATCAAGCAAGTACAATTTCTTCAATAACGTTAAACTACAAAGTGCTATCAGTAAGAGACATTTAAGTGCTACTAAAGTGTTAAACTACAAAGTGCTATCGGTAAGAGACATTTAAGTGCTACTAAAGTGTTAAACTACAAAGTGCTATCGGTAAGAGACATTTAAGTGCTACTAAAGTGTTAAACTACAAAGTGCTATCAGTAAGAGACATTTAAGTGCTACTAAAGTGTTAAACTACAAAGTGCTATCAGCAAGAGACATTTAAGTGCTACTAAAGTGCTACTACGGCTCTACCTTCCCTATTCAAGGAATAGTAGAAAAATATGTGTTTTTAGTTTGCGACGGAAGGTGTAGAGACTTCCTGTGTAACTAGTGAGGGTCGCGGAGGAGCGGAGGATTGTGGGTAAATTTAGGAGGTTGAAGACCAGTCGAGCAGCTGCATTCTGGATGAGCTGCAGAGGTCGAATGACATTAGCAGGTAGACCTGAAGGAGGAGTTACAGTAGTCTAGCTGTGAGATGATCAGAACCTGGACCAGAACCTGGACCAGAACCTGGACCAGAGCCTGGACCAGAGCCTGGCCCAGAGCCTGGACCAGAACCTGGACCGCCTTCTGAGTGAGAAGAGGTCGTATTCTCCTGATGTTGTACAGCATGTACCTACAGGAGTGTGTTATTGCGGTAATGTTGTCAGTCAGTGAGAGTTGACTGACAGGTGTCACACCGAGATTCCTGGCAGTCGGGGGCGGAGCCAACACTGAGTTGTTGAAGGTGATAGACAGGTCGTGGGTGGGAGAGCCTTTTCCTGGAAGGAGGAGAAGTTCCACTGAGAGATGTCAGTCAGACATCCACTGAGAGATGTCAGTCAGACATCCACTGAGAGATGTCAGTCAGACATCCACTGAGAGATGTCAGTCAGACATCCACTGAGAGATGTCAGTCAGACATCCACTGAGAGATGTCAATCAGACATCCACTGAGAGATGTCAGTCAGACATCCACTGAGAGATGTCAATCAGACATCCACTGAGAGATGTCAGTCAGACATCCACTGAGAGATGTCAGTCAGACATCCACTGAGAGATGTCAGTCAGACATCCACTGAGAGATGTCAGTCAGACAGGCAGAGATTCGTGCTGCTACCTGTGTTTCAGATTGGGGAAACGAGAGGATCAGTTGGGTGTCGTCAGCATAGCTGTGGTAGGTGAAGCCATGCGAGCGAATGACAGAGAGAGAGAGTTGGTGTACAGAGAGAAGAGAAGAGGACCAAGGACTGAGCCCTGAGGGACCCCAGTAGTCAGAGGACAAGGCTCAGACACAGATCCTCTCCAGGTTACCCGGTAAGAGCGGTCGGTGAGGTAGGATGAGAAGAGTGAGAGCAGAGCCTGAGATACCAGGTCCTGGAGGGAGGACAAGAGGATCTGGTGGTTCACTGTGTCAAAGGCAGCGGAAAGGTCTAGAAGGATAAGGACAGAGGAGAGAGAGGCTGCTCTAGTGTGAAGGATAAGGACAGAGGAGAGAGAGGCTGCTCTAGTGTGAAGGATAAGGACAGAGGAGAGAGGATGCTCTAGTGTGAAGGATGAGGACAGAGGAGAGGGGTCTTTGTTGAGTGTCCTCAGGTCTGTGGTTGACTTCAGGTCTGTAGTTGTTGACTTCAGGTCTGTTTGTTGACTTCAGGTCTGTGGTGGTTGACTTCAGGTCTGTTGTTGTTGACTTCAGGTCTGTTGTTGTTGACTTCAGGTCTGTAGTTGTTGACTTCAAGTCTGTGTTTGTTGACTTCAGGTCTGTAGTTGTTGACTTCAGGTCTGTGGTTGTTGACTTCAGGTCTGTGGTTGTTGACTTCAGGTCTGGAGTTGTTGACTTCAGGTCTGTAGTTATTGACTTCAGGTCTGTAGTTGTTGACTTCAGGTCTGTAGTTGTTGACTTCAGGTCTGTAGTTGTTGACTTCAGGTCTGTAGTTGTTGACTTCAGGTCTGGAGTTGTTGACTTCAGGTCTGTAGTTATTGACTTCAGGTCTGGAGTTGTTGACTTCAGGTCTGGAGTTGTTGACTTCAGGTCTGTAGTTATTGACTTCAGGTCTGTAGTTGTTGACTTCAGGTCTGTAGTTGTTGACTTCAGGTCTGTAGTTATGGACTTCAGGTCTGTGGTTATTGACTTCAGGTCTGTAGTTGTTGACTTCAGGTCTGTAGTTGTTGACTTCAGGTCTGTAGTTGTTGACTTCAGGTCTGTGGTTGTTGACTTCAGGTCTGTGGTTGTTGACTTCAAGTCTGTAGTTATTGACTTCAGGTCTGTGGTTGTTGACTTCAGGTCTGTAGTTGTTGACTTCAGGTCTGTAGTTGTTGACTTCAGGTCTGTGGTTGTTGACTTCAGGTCTGTGGTTGTTGACTTCAGGTCTGTAGTTGTTGACTTCAGGTCTGTAGTTGTTGACTTCAGGTCTGTGGTTGTTGACTTCAGGTCTGTGGTTGTTGACTTCAGGTCTGTAGTTATTGACTTCAGATCTGTAGTTATTGACTTCAGGTCTGTAGTTATTGACTTCAGGTCTGTGGTTATTGACTTCAGGTCTGTAGTTGTTGACTTCAGGTCTGTAGTTGTTGACTTCAGGTCTGTAGTTATGGACTTCAGGTCTGTAGTTGTTGACTTCAGGTCTGTAGTTATGGACTTCAGGTCTGTAGTTATTGACTTCAGGTCTGTGGTTATTGACTTCAGGTCTGTAGTTGTTGACTTCAGGTCTGTAGTTATTGACTTCAGGTCTGTGGTTGTTGACTTCAGGTCTGTAGTTGTTGACTTCAGGTCTGTGGTTGTTGACTTCAGGTCTGTAGTTGTTGACTTCAGGTCTGTAGTTGTTGACTTCAGGTCTGTAGTTGTTGACTTCAGGTCTGTGGTTGTTGACTTCAGGTCTGTAGGTATTGACTTCAGGTCTGTGGTTGTTGACTTCAGGTCTGTAGTTGTTGACTTCAGGTCTGTAGTTATTGACTTCAGGTCTGTAGTTATTGACTTCAGATCTGTAGTTGTTGACTTCAGGTCTGTAGTTGTTGACTTCAGGTCTGTAGTTATTGACTTCAGGTCTGTAGTTATTGACTTCAGGTCTGTAGTTGTTGACTTCAGATGGGTCCAGAGTGGGTTTCTTCAGGAGAGGGTTGACTCCGCCTCCTTCAGAGAGTTAGGGAAACAGCCGGTTGAGAGGGAGGTGTTAATAAGATGGGTGAGAAAGGGAAGAAGGTCTGGAGCAATAGACTGGAGAATGTGAGACGGGATGGGGTCAAGGGGGCAGGTGGTCGGGGGGTCAGAGGTTACCAAGGTAAGAACTTGATTGGGAGACAGGGGGATAAAAGAGGAAAACGAGGGGGAAGAAGGTGAAGTTACTGGAGGTGTAGTTATGGAAGATGGATTAGTAAATGAGGAGCATATGTCGTCTATCTTTTTAGTGAAGTAGTCAACAAAGTGGCTCTGGTTGTATAGAAGTCTATGCTTCA
>NC_046966.1:26281336-26343836 GCF_009769545.1 Cyclopterus lumpus
TGGTCACTGCAGAGATGATTAAACAGAAATGACTAGACATCGTTTTCCTGCAGGAAACACACAGTGACCCACATAATGAGGTCGACTGGGGCTTGTGGTGGAGGGGACAGTATGTCCTGTCTCATGGGACCAACCTGTCTGCAGGTGTAGCTGTTCTGTTTGCACCTGGGCTGGATGTTAACATCATCTCCTCCACAGAGATAGTGAAAGGCAGGGCTCTGGTGGTCAGAGCCTCCATACAAAGCATTTCATTTGCCTTTATTAACATCTATGCTCCAAACCAGGGCTCACACAGAACGGGTATTTTCCACAAACTGAGAGATGTCCTGCAGCAGTGTGACCAGAACGAGTGTGTAGTGATGGGACTGGAATTGCACCATAGATTCCTTAGTGGACAGAACAGGAGAGGAACCTCACCTCCAGTCATCTACCACTTTGTCACAGGTGATTGCGGAGTCGGGTGTAGTGGACGTTTGGAGGGTCAAACATCCCAGGGCTAGGCAGTACACATGGGTGAAGGTGTTGGATGGGAACATCAGGGCAGCCAGGCTAGACAGGGTTTACATTTCACATAGTTTTAGCAACAGATTATTAAACAGTCACATTCACCCAGTAGGATTCACCGACCATCACTTAGTCACTTTAGATGTGCTCACCTCATCAACCACCAAGGGTAGTTCTCACAGGCACTTTAACACTCAGGTGCTTCAGGACAGTGATTTCTGTCAAAAGTTTGAGGCTTTCTGGGGGATCTGGAGAGGGAAGAAGAGCGATTTTGAGTCCCTGAGTCAGTGGTGGGATGTAGGAAAGGCACACATACGTGTCTTTGTTCAACAATACACAAGTCACTCCACAGTAAGAGTCACAAGGCTCATTGAGGATCTAGGGAATGAGATCAGGGCTTTGGAGCACAGTTTATTCACTAACACCAGCACAGACACTCACAGGCTTCAGCAGAAGAAGCAACAGCTAGGTTTTTTTTTACGAGAACGAGCTAAGGGGGCTTTGGTCAGGTCAAGGTTCACCAATGTTAGGGACATGGATGCTCCGACTTCCTACTTCTTCAACCTGGAGAAGTCCGTCTCTCGGACCAAACAGATGGTGTCTCTTCGCCTCCCTGATGGTGTGATGACGACTGACCCGGTCGAAATGAGACAGCATGCTGTAAGTTTCTACAGTGCCCTCTTCAGGAAGGAGGATAACCACAGGGAGAGTGTTGACGAGCTGCTTCAAGACCTTCCTCAGCTGGGTCCCGAGGACAGAGCTGTCCTGGATGCCAGCATCTCCCTGGAGGAGAAGAGTGCTGGGGGAAGAGTGAAGCTTTGCAGGTTGAGCAGTGGTTAAGCAAAGAAACACCAAAACTACCAGGAAGCATTAGATGGGGTAGGCAGGGCTTGAAGGTTTTGGGTGATTTCTTGGGTACAGAGGAGTTCCAGAGACAGAACTGGGAGGGTGCTATGGAGAGAGTGTGTACCAGACTGTCTAAGTGGAAATGGCTGCTACCTCAGCTCTCTTACAGGGGGAGGGTCCTAATTGTCAATAACTTGGTTGCCTTGACCCTTTGGCACAGACTTGTAGTCCTACCTCCACCACAGGGCCTGATCGAGAGAATCCAGAGGGCAGTTGTGGACTTTTTCTGGTCCGGGCTTCACTGGCTGAGGTCTGCGGTGCTGTACCTGCCGGTCCAGGAGGGAGGACAGGGCCTGGTGGACATTGCATCCCGCATAACAGCCTTCAGACTGCAGACGGCTCAGAGGCTGTTGTACAGCTTCGGCCTGCCATGGACTGACACTGCCTGTGTGCTGCTGAGGAAGGCTGGACGGTTAGGGTATGACAAGCACCTATTTCTACTTCAGCCCCAGTCAGTAGACCTAACTGGTCTGACACCGTTCTACCAGTCCGTCCTACAGGCATGGCAGGTGTTTACAGTTCACCGGAGAGCTGTGACGACACCAGGGATGTGGCTCTTTGAGGAGCCGCTGTTTGGGAGCAGCTACGTCTCAGGCTGCTTCTCAGGCTGGTGGAGAAGGTCTGTGCTTCTCTGCCAGAAGCCCTCAGAGCGTTTGTTGGGGACCCCACAGTATCTGACCAATGGGACGATGAGTGTGAGTATGTCTTCCCACCCCTAGTTGTCTGTCCTGCGGTTGGACAGTGGAAGGAGGAGGAGGACATCCTTCTGTCTCTAAAGACACCCCAGCTGGGGGAATTTGAGACTCTGGGGAGTAACGCAACGTACCAGGTCAGTGTGAAGGTCTCTAACTTGCGTTCTCTGGCAGGGGTGAGGGTGTCGAGGTGGGCCGAGTTTTTTGGCAGGGGATCCTCCCCACGGGGCAGTTGGCAGTCCCTGTACAAACCCCCTGTAGACAAACGGACAGGAGACCTCCAGTGGAGGATTGTACATGGAGCCATAGCTACGAAAAGGTATCTGGTGGACCTCGATCCTGGCGCAGGGGACGGCTGTCCTTTCTGCTCTCAGACAGAAACCATCCACCATCTGTTTGTAGAGTGCTCCAGACTGGTGACACTCTTCAGCCGCCTGCAGGCGTGGTTTCAGGGCTTAGGAGAACGGTTTTCTTTCTGTCTGTTTATTTATGGTCCCAATTACTAAAAAGAAGCGTGTACACACACTAATGAATTTCCTTTCAGGACTGGCCAAACTGGCAATTTGGAAAACGAGGAAAAACTGTGTGTTGGGTAAAGGGTCAGAAGACGCGAGTTTGATGCTGACGGGACTCCTGACTGCTCGGCTCAGGGTGGAGTTTGGTTTCTACAGACTCACAAACAACACAGAACTCTTTGAACTTTTGGGCTCTGAAGGACGTCCTGCGTTCAGTCAGAGGAGATGCTCTGGTTCTGAACTTCTGACTTGTGTTTTTTTCTTAATTAATATCTTCTTTGGTTTTGTTTGTTTTGTGTTGCATGTTTTAGTTTTGTTGTAAGGATTTGATGAGCTGTATAACTGATTTGATTGAGGAATAAAGACCCTAGACAATCTCTCTCCCGCCCCCCCTCTCTCTCCCTCCTCTTTCTCGCTGCGCTCCTCTGGCTCCCCCTAGTGGGCAGTGTGTGTTTCTACGGTAAGTGTTCGTACTACTGCTCCACGGAGCACGCAGTCTGCGGCCGGCCCCGGCTGCTGGAGGCCTCCCTGGCCGCCATGCTGCCCGACGTCTCCCTGGAGGCGCGCCGGTCCTGGAGGTCCCCCTGGAGGCGCTCCTACAGCCGCAGCAAGCTGGCCAGGTGAGGTCACGTGTGCGTGTTTCAGGTGATTATTAGTGGATGTTTCAGGTGATTATTACTGGATGTTTCAGGTGATTATTAGTGCATGTCTCTGTGTGTTTCAGGTGATTATTAGTGGATGTTTCAGGTGATTATTAGTGGATGTTTCAGGTGATTATTAGTGCATGTCTCTGTGTGTTTCAGGTGATTATTAGTGGATGTTTCAGGTGATTATTAGTGGATGTCTCTGTGTGTTTCAGGTGATTATTAGTGGATGTTTCAGGTGATTATTAGTGGATGTTTCAGGTGATTATTAGTGGATGTTTCAGGTTGTTATTACTGGATGTTTCAGGTGATTATTAGTGGATGTTTCAGGTTGTTATTACTGGATGTTTCAGGTGATTATTAGTGGATGTCTCTGTGTGTTTCAGGTGATTATTAGTGGATGTTTCAGGTGATTATTAGTGGATGTCTCTGTGTGTTTCAGGTGATTATTAGTGGATGTTTCAGGTGATTATTAGTGGATGTTTCAGGTTGTTATTACTGGATGTTGCAGGTGATTATTAGTGGATGTTTCAGGTTGTTATTACTGGATGTTTCAGGTGATTATTAGTGGATGTCTCTGTGTGTTTCAGGTGATTATTAGTGGATGTTTCAGGTGATTATTAGTGGATGTTTCAGGTGATTATTAGTGGATGTTTCAGGTGGTTATTACTGGATGTTTCAGGTGATTATTAGTGGATGTTTCAGGTTGTTATTACTGGATGTTTCAGGTGATTATTAGTGCATGTCTCTGTGTGTTTCAGGTGATTATTAGTGGATGTTTCAGGTGATTATTAGTGGATGTTTCAGGTGATTATTAGTGGATGTTTCAGGTGATTATTAGTGGATGTTTCAGGTGATTATTAGTGGATGTTTCAGGTTGTTATTACTGGATGTTTCAGGTGATTATTAGTGCATGTCTCTGTGTGTTTCAGGTGATTATTAGTGGATGTTTCAGGTGATTATTAGTGGATGTTTCAGGTGATTATTAGTGGATGTCTCTGTGTGTTTCAGGTGATTATTAGTGGATGTTTCAGGTGATTATTAGTGGATGTTTCAGGTGATTATTAGTGGATGTTTCAGGTTGTTATTACTGGATGTTTCAGGTGATTATTAGTGGATGTTTCAGGTTGTTATTACTGGATGTTTCAGGTGATTATTAGTGGATGTCTCTGTGTGTTTCAGGTGATTATTAGTGGATGTTTCAGGTGATTATTAGTGGATGTTTCAGGTGATTATTAGTGGATGTCTCTGTGTGTTTCAGGTGATTATTAGTGGATGTTTCAGGTGATTATTAGTGGATGTTTCAGGTTGTTATTACTGGATGTTGCAGGTGATTATTAGTGGATGTTTCAGGTTGTTATTACTGGATGTTTCAGGTGATTATTAGTGGATGTCTCTGTGTGTTTCAGGTGATTATTAGTGGATGTTTCAGGTGATTATTAGTGGATGTTTCAGGTGGTTATTACTGGATGTTTCAGGTGATTATTAGTGGATGTCTCTGGATGTTTCAGGTGATTATTACTGGATGTTTCAGGTGATTATTAGTGGATGTTTCAGGTGATTTATTAGTGGATGTTTCAGGTGATTATTAGTGGATGTCTCTGTGTGTTTCAGGTGATTTATTTGTGGATGTTTCAGGTGATTATTAGTGGATGTCTCTGGATGTTTCAGGTGATTATTACTGGATGTTTCAGGTGATTATTAGTGGATGTCTCTGTGTGTTTCAGGTGATTATTAGTGGATGTTTCAGGTGATTATTAGTGGATGTCTCTGTGTGTTTCAGGTGATTTATTTGTGGATGTTTCAGGTGATTATTAGTGGATGTCTCTGTGTGTTTCAGGTGATTATTAGTGGATGTTTCAGGTGATTATTAGTGGATGTCTCTGTGTGTTTCAGGTGATTTATTTGTGGATGTTTCAGGTGATTATTAGTGGATGTCTCTGTGTGTTTCAGGTGATTATTAGTGGATGTTTCAGGTGATTATTAGTGGATGTCTCTGTGTGTTTCAGGTGGGAGTCAGAACCAGACTACTGTTCCAAGGTGACGAAGAAGCCTCCGTACAACAAAGGGACCCGACTGGTGGACTTCATGGACATGGTCATCCTGGACTTCTTGATGGGTACGTTTATGGTGAACGACATTTTCTAAAGAGGTCACAATCCAATTTTAAAGTCTTTACAGTTCAGTGGAGGATATTATTATTATTATCATTATTAATGTGGTTGGTCGTGTTTTAATGAATCCTTTATGATGATTTATGACAGATATTATATATATATTTCTTTTATTCCAGACTCATGAGTCCATAAAGCAATAAACACAAATATAACAACAATATATAAAATACAATACAATACAATACAGGGACATAGGTACAATTACTGCAGTTAAAAAGTCACTTGTGGTTTAAAAACATACAAACACTTGTTCCAATGTTTCCAGAAACGGTAAAAATTGATCACACCATCAATATAATTGATTATTCAGTTCAGAATAATCAATGCAGATGTTGAGATTTGACTGAGTTTAGTGTGAGACAGATGTTGTCTTTTTATAATCCAACACAAGCTCGCTCTAAAACGATGGAGGAGACTCTGTGAACATTTTAAATCACAGCTGAAAACCTTTTTATTTTACTTGGCTCATAAGTAATGTTGTTCTTTTTGTAATCTATTCTTAATGGTCTCTGTCTTTTTATTGTCTCTTATTCTTATTTGTATATATTTAACCTGTTTTGCCCGGAGGATCATATTGATTTTGCCAAGATGGCATTGTTTAACGTTTCCTATATGGACCACATAAAAACACAAATAACAGACAAACAGAAAAAAGTGTTTAAAAAAGCAACAACAACAAAGCAACAAATTGCATCAACCAAATAATTGTTCTCAAATAACCCTTAATCCTGTTTTTAAACATATGCATCTAGAACAATAGTTTAAAATATCTCTGTACCTCAAACCAACAAAGTCTTTATTGTCTGTTTGTGATGTTATTTTTATTTAAAAGCACTTTGAGCTCCATGTTTTGTATGTTATATACTATTATATATATGTATTATAATCAGAATCTGTTCATTTCATATATATACATATATATATATATATACATATATATATACATATATATACGTATATATATACACATATATATATATACATATATATGTATATATATATGTATATATATATATATATATGTATATATATACATATATATATATGTATATATATATACATATATATATGTATATATATGTATATATATGTATATATATATACATATATATATGTATATATATACATATATATATATATGTATATATATACATATATATATATATATACATGTGTGTGTATACATACATATATATATACATATATATATATATATATATATATATGTATATATGTATATGTATGTATGTATGTATACACACACATGTATATATACATATATATACATATATATATATATATACATATATATATATATATATATATATATGTATATATACATGTGTGTGTATACATACATATATATATATATACATATATATATATATATATATATATATGTATATATGTATATGTATGTATGTATGTATACACACACATGTATATATACATACATATATACATATATACATATATATATATATATGTATATATGTATGTGTGTATATGTGTAAACCAAACGCAGTGATTTGCTGTTGAACTCGTCGCCTCGAGACAAAACGCTCGCCCTTCAGACGTTGCTGCGCGTCACCGCGACAACAGGCCGTCTCCGCGGTTACGCGGACAACTTCCTCCTCAGGCAGGTGAGTCAGGTTGTCTGTTCCCTCGTTGCTGGTTTAACGTTAGTTAGCTAGTCGGTTTAACCTTAGTTAGCTAGTCGGTTTAACGTTAGTTAGCTAGTCGGTTTAACGTTAGTTAGCTAGTCGGTTTAACCTTAGTTAGCTAGTCGGTTTAACGTTAGTTAGCTAGTCGGTTTAACGTTAGTTAGCTAGTCGGTTTAACGTTAGTTAGCTAGTCGGTTTAACGTTAGTTAGCTAGTCGGTTTAACCTTAGTTAGCTAGTCGGTTTAACCTTAGTTAGCTAGTCGGTTTAAAGCTGTTTAACGAGGTTAACCTGTGACGTCAGGAGGTTACTTTAACCAGCTATAAACTGTTATAACGAGGTAACTTTAACCAGCTATAAACTGTTAAAACGAGGTAACTTTAACCAGCTATAAACTGTTATAACGAAGTAACTTTAACCAGCTATAAACTGTTATAACGAAGTAACTTTAACCAGCTATAAACTGTTATAACGAAGTAACTTTAACCAGCTATAAACTGTTATAACGAGGTAACTTTAACCAGCTATAAACTGTTATAACGAGGTAACTTTAACCAGCTATAAACTGTTATAACAAGGTTACTTTAACCAGCTATAAACTGTTATAACGAAGTTAACCTGTTATAACGAGGTAACTTTAACCAGCTATAAACTGTTATAACGAAGTAACTTTAACCAGCTATAAACTGTTATAACAAGGTTACTTTAACCAGCTATAAACTGTTATAACGAAGTTAACCTGTTATAACGAGGTAACTTTAACCAGCTATAAACTGTTATAACGAGGTTATAACAGGTTACTTTAACCAGCTATAAACTGTTATAACGAAGTTAACCTGTTATAACGAAGTAACTTTAACCAGCTATAAACTGTTATAACGAAGTAACTTTAACCAGCTATAAACTGTTATAACAAGGTTACTTTAACCAGCTATAAACTGTTATAACGAAGTTAACCTGTTATAACGAGGTAACTTTAACCAGCTATAAACTGTTATAACGAGGTTATAACAGGTTACTTTAACCAGCTATAAACTGTTATAACGAAGTTAACCTGTTATATTAGTGTTTAATGACTGTTAGTTGAGTCTTTGTAAGTTCACCTTGACAGTGTTTTTAAGGTTTAGTTTTCACGTGACGAACAGGTGAATGTAAAGAAAGTGAATAAAGAGAATAATGTGCGGTCCGTATTCAAAAGGCAGATTCCTAGTCAGATAAGTATGATGATATAAATGCTCATGATAACCAGGACTCCTCGTGGTGTTCAGGAGACTTCTTCTCATGGTCTGAGTGAAGTCCTGCAGGCGAACAGGACTAAAGCTTCTTCAGAGCCAGATCAGCAGCATGTCGGCCCCTTCACACAAAGAGTCCCTCGGGGGGGCGCCTCAGACCGGCAAGGACTCCAGCGGGCCGGACCCCGGGGGGCAGAAGACCTGTCCTGAGGCCACTTTACCGCCTCTGCGCTCCGTGAGCGGGCCTCGGTTCAGCCCGCTCTCCCCCTGCGACAGGCTATCGTTGGGGGAACTCCCCTGTCTGGGGGCCCGAGTGGGACCCGGGAGAGCCATCGGGGGCACGGAGGGACCTCGACTGATGGTCTCGGCTTTGGGGGTCGACCTCCCGATCAGCACTGCTGCTGAGTGGACAGCACAGAGGTACAATGCTGTTATTTATTTATATATATATATTTATATATATATACAGTATATGGGATTGATGAGGAGCTAACACGCTGAAGGAGTCGCTCTCTTGTGTTTACACTCTCAGCCTCACAGAGGAAGATGAATCCATGGAAGTGGATAAAAAGATAACCAAAGAGGAGGAAGCTCCCCTCTCCGGCGTGGAGGTGGTTCACCTCCTCGCTCACAGCAAGCCGGGAGAGTTTGAGCTCTACTACCTGAAGGAGGTGGAGGCGGACTCCGGCAGGTAAGACGATCCTCTGGCAGCCTTTTGTCTCCACACATGAAACCGTGGCCGCCCAGCGACGCGTCCTCTGTGCTCTAGACCCTACGACCTGCAGGTCGTGCCTTTCAGTGAAGCGGGCTGCGAGCACTACGTCTTTTCCCCCGATGCCGTCCTCCACGTGACGGAGAGGGGCCACGGGGGCCTCGTCAGCCTGGCCGAGTGGAGCAGGGAGTCGGTGTCGTGGAGAGCGCTGCGGGAAATTCCCTTTTTCAGGCACTTCAGACTGCGGAGAGCGTTCAGCAGGTGAGATCAGACGGCTCTCACATGAAACGTTGATTCAGTTTATGAAATGTCAGATCTGGTGTCCTCAAATGTCTGGTTTTGTCCAAACCTCAGATATTCAGTTATCTCGGTCGACAAACCAGAAAAGATTTTTTAATGTAATTATCAAAATAGTCATTGATTCGTTTAATAATTGACGAGTAATCAATGAACGGATTAATCGTTGATCTAAAGCTGTTCTCTTCTCTCTTACATGCTGTTTTTATTTTAAATGCCAGGTGGCAGAGAAACGTTCGTGGCATCTTGTTTCAGCGGAAGCGTTCGGGTCTGCAGGACGAGCTGCTGGTCGCTGTGCCTCCGTTCAGAAAGGCTCTGCTCCTCCTCGCCAGGTGACCTGGACCACCAGCCAAAAGGCTTTTCAGTCTGTCCACATACAAAATCACCTGACCTTTGACCCCCACATCAGAACAGGAACAACTCCCAAAAACCCTTTAAGGGGAGAAAAAGGGACAGGGAGAAACAGAGGAGGGTCCTCTATCAGGATTACAATAGATGTCATGTGACCAGAAGTACAATAGATGTCATGTGACCAGAAGTACAATAGATGACATGTGACCAGAAGTACAATATATGACATGTGACTAGAAGTACAATAGATGACATGTGACAAGAAGTACAATAGATGACATGTGACCGCAAGTACAATAGATGACATGTGACTAGAAGTACAATAGATGACATGTGACCAGAAGTACAATAGATGACATGTGACTAGAAGTACAATATATGACATGTGACCAGAAGTACAATAGATGACATGTGACCAGAAGTACAATAGATGTCATGTGACCAGAAGTACAATAGATGTCATGTGACCGGAAGTACAATAGATGTCATGTGACCAGAAGTACAATAGATGACATGTGACCGCAAGTACAATAGATGACATGTGACTAGAAGTACAATAGATGTCATGTGACCAGAAGTACAATAGATGTCATGTGACTAGAAGTACAATAGATGTCATGTGACCAGAAGTACAATAGATGTCATGTGACCAGAAGTACAATAGATGTCATGTGACTAGAAGTACAATAGATGTCATGTGACTAGAAGTACAATAGATGACATGTGACCGCAAGTACAATAGATGTCATGTGACCAGAAGTACAATTGATGTCATGTGACCGGAAGTACAATAGATGTCATGTGACCGGAAGTACAATAGATGTCATGTGACCAGAAGTACAATAGATGTCATGTGACCAGAAGTACAATAGATGTCATGTGACCGGAAGTACAATATATGTCATGTGACCAGAAGTACAATAGATGTCATGTGACTAGAAGTACAATAGATGTCATGTGACCAGAAGTACAATAGATGTCATGTGACTAGAAGTACAATAGATGTCATGTGACCAGAAGTACAATAGATGTCATGTGACCAGAAGTACAATAGATGTCATGTGACTAGAAGTACAATAGATGACATGTGACCGCAAGTACAATAGATGTCATGTGACCAGAAGTACAATAGATGTCATGTGACCAGAAGTACAATAGATGTCATGTGACCAGAAGTGCAATAGATGCCATGTAACCAGAAGTACAATAGATGTCATGTGACCAGAAGTACAATAGATGACATGTGACCAGAAGTACAATAGATGTCATGTGACTAGAAGTACAATAGATGTCATGTGACCAGAAGTACAATAGATGTCATGTGACCAGAAGTACAATAGATGTCATGTGACCGCAAGTACAATAGATGTCATGTGACCAGAAGTACAATAGATGTCATGTGACCAGAAGTACAATAGATGTCATGTGACCGGAAGTACAATAGATGTCATGTGACCAGAAGTACAATAGATGTCATGTGACCAGAAGTACAATAGATGTCATGTGACCAGAAGTACAATAGATGTCATGTGACCAGAAGTACAATAGATGTCATGTGACCAGAAGTACAATAGATGTCATGTGACCAGAAGTACAATAGATGTCATGTGACCAGAAGTACAATAGATGTCATGTGACCAGAAGTGCAATAGATGTCATGTGACCAGAAGTACAATAGATGTCATGTGACCAGAAGAACAATAGATGTCATGTGACCAGAAGTACACCAGATGTCATGTGACCAGAAGAACAATAGATGACATGTGAACATGTGAAATAACAATAATAATGTAGATAAAAGCCGTAATGGTGTACTAATACTAATAATAATGATCATAGCAGGAGGTGTCGGACAGGACCAGGGTCTAGATAGAACCGAGACCAGGGTCCAGATAAAACCAAAACCAGGGTCCATATAAAACCAGAACCAGGGTCCAGATAAAACCAGAACCAGGGTCTAGATAAAACCAGAACCAGGGTCCATATAAAACCAGAACCAGGGTCTAGATAAAGCCAGAACCTGGGTCCATATAAAACCAGAACCAGGGTCTAGATAAAACCAGAACCAGGGTCCATATAAAACCAGAACCAGGGTCCAGATAAAGAAGTAGAGTTAGTCACGTGCATTAATGGGACATGAATTCCTCCAGAAGGAGAGAGGAGCTCAGTGTATCCTCAGACGGCCTCCAGCAGCACCTCTAGTTGTTCGGACCAGGGACACGTGTTGAGCTTCAGTGACACGTGGTCTTCTCCAGGGCGATGGAAGAAGTGAAGGAGACCGTCCTGCTGCCGCTGGACGGGTCTCGAACCTTCACGCTGCAGGAGTTCAGCAGCCGACTGACGAGCACGAAGCAGGAGCTCCTGCAGACACTGGAGAGGCTCTCACGCCGTCGCGCCGTCCTCCTGAACGCGGTGACCACCATTTTTAATACGTTGTATGAAACAATAACAACGCGAAGAAGGGATTTCATGACAGCTCATTAATGACAGCTCATTTTCCTCTGTAGTCCCTGAGCAGGTTATTATAATTTATAATATCAGGACAACACTATGAATACATTAATGCATCAGGTTTGAGAGATGGGGTGGTGGGCTGTTCCGTGAAGGCGTGCTCCGCTCTCTAACTGTTGTTCTGGTGTCTCCGTGGGGTTCCTCCCCAGGTGAAGCAGCACAGCTACCAGGACCTCCAGCAGCTGCAGCTTCACCTGGAACACGCCAACAAAACGTCCGCCGGCTGCAAGGAGCCGCTGCACCTCCTCCTGGCCCACTGGCAGCGGCTGCAGGAAGACTCGGCCCGGGCCGAAGGCGTCCTGAGCAAACTGGGCCGCTTCGGCGCTCTCGTGGACCGGATGACTCTGCAGAGTCTGGTCACGGCCGCCCAGCGAGGTGCCGCGTCTTTCCTCAGCGACGTGGTGCAGGTGACCTTAGCTCCGCCTCCTGGCTTTGTTTTAGTAAAACTCAGATGAGAACCACGAGAGGAACCCCTTCTCAAGCCTCACGATGACTGGTGTGTTTCTGTGGTTCAGAGGCGGAGTCCCGGTCTGCGCTGCCTCTTCAACACGGAGCTGTGTTTCAGTGCCAGCGGTCCTCTGGTTCTGGACCCGCCGATGACCCGCTTCCAGGAGGCGGTGAGCGCAGCTCTGCTGGCGTCCGGCGGCGCATTCATTCAGGTCCTTCTCACAGTTCATACGGTTTATTCTTCTCCACTTGTTTTGATGGTGGATGATTGCGTAACACCGTTCTTTCCAGTAGATGTGTGTGACGTGTGGATTCTTCCTGGAGCTCAGCGACAGTTTCTTCAACTCCGATTCATCTCAGGATTCCACCTGCGAGCTCGTTCTTCCAGGTGAGAAGCCGTGCTTCCTGTTGCTGCGCGCACGCCTCGGTTTAATTATGCGTTTTAATTCTCAGATGAGGACGTGAACCACCACGGAGCGACCGGCCGCAGAATGTCCTGCTGCTCATGGCCCCTCAGAGACCCGTCGGCGCCGCCCGGGCTCTCGGTGCACGGCGACCGGGTGCACGGCTGCTACCGTCCGCTCCTGGAGGCCCAGCTGCAGTGGCACTTGAGCTGCAGTGGCGTCGCAGAACGAGCGGAGAGGGAGCAGGACCGGATCATGCAGGCAGGAATCTTGAAACCACGTGCTGGCGAAGGGGTGACGCGTCCTCAGTCATGTTCACGCCTCCTGTTCTCCGGACAGGAAGCCGAGCTGCAGGTCCAGCAGCGGTGTGAGAGCTACTCGTGGCTGCTGGACGTCCAGGCCTGGGTCCGCCGGTGGAGTGGATCCTCTTTGGAGTCCATGGAGGGTCAGCCTGCTTCAGCGTACCAGGAGCTCGTGAAGACGGTGCGCCACTGGACCCAAAGAGTCCACGCGGTTCCCTCGTCTTTCTCTACCTCCAACCAGCTGTTCGTCATCCAGTGCTCCCGCCTGAAGGAACTTCTCGGTGTGTTTCACTCTCGATCGAAGCTCTGCAATACGCTGTCTCTCCGCTGAACGCTGTGGTTCTGTTTCAAAAGGGCTCCAGCTGAAGCGCGTTGAGGAGGAGGTTCTGCAGCAGCTGCTCGAGCAGATCCAGCTGCTCTCTGAAGGCCTCGTGTCCTTCATGGAGGAGGCTGCTGCTGAACTCAACACGGACCCCCGAGACCTCCACGAGCTCTCGGCGTACGCTCTCGTGGTAAAGAACCTCCTGCTAAAGAACATAGAACGTAAAGACATCAGCCCAACAAGTTTGACCTTTACACGTTGGTAGATGGAACACATTCACTCCAATTTAATTATTCAGAGCTTTGTCTTTAGATCCGTCGTCCGAGAACAGGAGGTGAGTTGGTGGTCTGGTTGTCTCACTGTGAACGTGACCTTGATTTATATTACGTTTCATAATGAGAGTCCACCCAGCTGATGTCAGATCAGATCAACGACACGACGCAGCACAGAGCTCCGTCCACAAGACTCAAGGACTCTTTCCATTCACTCCAGTCGAGGTTCTGATTGAGCTGAAACGTTGTGGATCAACACCATGTGGGCCTCACTGCACATCACCCACTCATCACAGTGTGTGAGCCACCATAAACTCATATAAATGCTGAATCTGTCTCCTTATCTCAGACGAGGGAGTCCGTGGACTCGTTGTCCGACACGCAGACGCGTTTGGACTACATCCACTCCCTCCAGGACACGCTGTGCATGAGCTTCAGGAAGAGGACTGGGCAGGAAGTGACTTTGGAGGAAAAGGTCTGGGGGCACGAGGGAGGAAATGATGCTCCTAAATAACCACATTACAAGTTGGGCAGCACACCTCGTTCCAGTGGTTCTACCATTCAACTGCAGTGTGGTTCTCCATGCAGATGCTGGCCTCGTGGAACCGCTTCGTTCCCCTCTTGAAGCGAGCAGAAGGCCTCGTGCAACGCCGGCTTCCCTCCATGGCCAACGCCTTGGACACCATGTCCTCCTTCTTGGCCTGTGAGCTGAGGAGAAGGGTCTCTGAGGCGACGTCTGGACCCTTCCTCGACCCGACCCAGAACGCAGAGGCCATGGTGTCCCAGCTGAACCACGTGCATGTGCACGTGCACGGCCTCATTGCAAAGCTGCAGCGACTCAGCAGGAAGAGTCAGAAGCTGCACGGTGAGCTCCGCTTGACCACTGGGAGATGTATTTCATCAAAAGGTCTTCTGTTTAGGTGACGAGGGCGCCTGTCTCTTTGCCTCCCAACAGAACATCCCATAGATTTGACCTTTCTGACAACGGATGTGCAGAAGCTCAAAGCCCGCTTTGAGTTATGGGAGCTGAAGGCGGAGTCCGCGGCCTGGATGGACCAATGGAAACAGCTGCTACTCAGCGAGGTGACTATCAAACCAACCTCTCTCTCAAGGTGCCTACGTGGTGACACACGTACAACTCACTTGATCTTGAACTGTGGACGTTGAGAGTTTCATCTCTTAAAGAAACAAGAAGTCCGTGTGAGTTCTCTACTGGTTTTCCTGTCAGGTCGTGGTGTCACAGGCTCAAGGGAACATTTCCAAGTGGAAGGAGCGAGCTCTGTCTCTCACAAGTGTAATCCCTACCCATGATGCAGTGCTGCAGGATACTTCAGGGATGCTGGAAAGCTTAAGTTGTCAAGTTGCTTTCTTATCCGAGCTGCAGAGCGCCTCACTCAATCACAGACACTGGAGAGACATTTTCCAAGGTCAGAGTACTAATACCTACGATAAGTGATGCATATTAATACCTTAATCCAATACAACAAGGTGGTAACGCCTGGTCCAGAAGTGTCTTAAAGCTGCATTCTCTCTCCTGGCTGTTTCGTGGCAACATTGACTTACTTACTATAACATGGAACTCTTAACTAAAGTAAACTAATTTCCTCCAAAGTTATTGTTTCATAAACCCAACCAAATTCGCACGTGTTGCCCAACATTTGTAGGAAAACTCACTAAATATGACAAATAACTTTTTGTAGGACATCATACGAGCTGCTGCACGAGGACCCGTTGATTGTAACACAACAACAACATATCTGAAATAATCAACATACTTTCCATCTGACAGACTTGGGCCAGCTGTACGTCCCAGAGAAGAAGGTGACTGTTTCTCAACTGATGTCTCAACAACTTGACCAGAAACTAATCACCAAGGTGAGAGCAGGAGAGACGTACACATGATATATATTATATATAACAATATGTATCTGCTGCTGAAAACAGGCTCAGGAAACAACAATACTAACACCTGTTACAGGTATGCAGGGATGCACAGGTGGAGTCCAACATGGAGCAGACCTTCCAGAAACTTCGACGGGGATGGAGATCCAGACTCTTCCAGCTGGATAGATTCACTCTACCTGTTTGGCAGCCTGGAGAGCCACAACATGGAACAACGGGCTCAGATCTACAAACTGATGCAAGATTCATCATCATCGGTGAGACTAAATAATACGCTCGCAAATTACCCAGATACTACTTTGGCTCCGTCGTTAGGGGGAAATGTGGTTGTATAGAAGTCTATGCTTCATGTCTTAAAAGCTGCATCTTCTCTCCTGACCACCAGGGGGCGACTCCTCTGGTTGTATAGAAGTCTATCCTTCATGTGTTAAAGCTGCATCTTCTCTCCTGACCACCAGGGGGCGACTCCTATGGTTGTATAGAAGTCTATGCTTCATGTGTTAAAGCTGCATTCTCTCTCCTGACCACCAGGGGGTGACTCCTCTGGTTGTATAGAAGTCTATGCTTCATGTGTTAAAGCTGCATTCTCTCTACTGACCACCAGGGGGCGACTCCTCTGGTTGTATAGAAGTCTATGCTTCATGCATCAGGGGATGCTTTAGGGCGGGGCTACAAGGTGATTGACAGGTCGACACCAGAGACGTATACACTGCGTCACTCCTCCTCAGTCCAGATTTGTTGACTTCCTGTTTATTGGCTGAACTCACGGCTTCAAAGTGTCCACAAACCGAAGTTTGTGACGTTCTGTTGACCTCGTCCACTTCTTCTATACAGTCTGTGGTCTCCTCACTCAGGTCTGGAAGTCCACTTTGGAGAGATAGACAACGATGTGATGGCTTTGTCCGCCATGATGACGTCCCCACACAGTGTGGAGTTCAGGCTGCAGATAGAAGACTGGAGGCAATCAATGACGCATCTCGGTAAGGTGCATATAAAAATGAATAAAACGAGGAAGATTGACTGAAAAAGCATTAATATTGTTTTGCCCTTTGTTTTCCCTTTCAATATTAACAGGGAAGCTACTGTGTTTATTTGAGAGACACCAGCAAGTGTGGGCCTTCCTGACCAAGATGTTCCATGAAACATGCTTCAGTGTTCAGAGGGGGGATCTGGTGCGTCCCCTTTGCATCACACATGTATGAAACTGGTATATTTGTATTTAAATATGTCAGATACATTCTTTCTTTCTTTCTTTCACAGCTGGAGCAATTCCAACCAGTTGACAAGGCGTTTAAGGAACTGATGCTCATCATATCAAGGGACCCCCATGTGTTGAACTTTGTTCATTCCGAGAAGACGAATGACCGATTCCACGGTGACGGTCTGCATCAGGTCCTCAGCGATGGTCTGTCTACAATGGAGGCCATTTCCAACCAGATGGTGGATCTCCTGGAGGCCCTCTGTAGACAGTTTCCAAGACTCTGGTTCTTGAGTGACAGGGAAGTGATCCAACTCCTCTCGTATCACCCAACGCTTTCCACACTGCAACGCTTTGTGTGCAGATGCTTCAAAGGGATACGTTGGCTCCACGTGGATCGTGAAACGCCGTCTGACGTCAGCGCTGTCGGGGCGACTTCTCCGAGCCCCAGACGGATGATGGTGCTGGGGGTTTCTGGGAGCCTCCGGGAGCACATTACCTTCACGAGTCCTTTGGAACCAAATCTCAATGCCTTGGTTTGGCTCTGTGTGTTTGAGAAACAGTTCAAGTTGAGCATGGTGCAACACATGAAACAATGCGCTATTGTTCGACACCAGCTTGAACCATCCAGTCAGGACTTGGCATGCGATACGGAGCTCGGAGACATCCGGTTGCACCTTGCTGAAAGGAGGAAGATGGTACTACCTATGCTGGACCTGCTGTCTGCATATCCTCTTCAGTGTCTGCTGGTGGCCGAGGAGACACTTTGGTCCAAGGTGGTCCTCCAAGCTCTCAGAGAATCTAACCCAGTGAAGTTGCGCAACATAAAGACATACAACTCTGCAAAACTGAAGGCCCTTGGCCGTTCCATAAGGGAGGGAGTCACAGGGGCTAAGTGTGAGTCTCTGGTCTCTAAGTACACAATGGCGTGTTTTTGTGCTTTAGTGCAACTAACTATGAAGCATGCGCAGCAGCTGTCTCGACTCATGGAGGTACAATGTGAGCTGGAGTCGTCTTTTGAGTGGTTAAGTCTGATGAAGTACCATATAGACGATTGGAGTCTGGAGGGCAGTGATGATCCAACGTGTTACGTGGATGTTTTGGGCCATCGACTCCAATATGAGTATGAGTATTTCGGTCCAGAAGATTGGCTGATGGTGCACACGCCGTCCACCGATCGGGCGATACTGGGGATTCTCCTGGCTCTGACGAGCTACAGAGGTGGCTTTGTGAGAGGACCCTGCATGTCTGGAAAGAAGATGACTGTGGTCCACTTAGGGAAAGCGTTAGGCCGTCAGGTTGTGGATGTGCAATGTTGCCCAAGCACAACAGCTGGTGTTGTTCAGCGGATGCTGTTGGGCGCCCTCCAGACCGGAGCATGGCTTCTGCTGGACTCTGCAGACTTACTCAAACAAGGGGTCCTGTCGTTACTGGGGCAGCATCTAGTCGACATCCACCGGTCCTTCACCAATCAGAGGGTGAATACGGAGCCAAAGAGCAGGCCTGCCGATGGGGTCACAGGCTGCATTGATCCAGAAGGTCACATGGTACTCGCCGGTAGAAGCGTTTCTACCAAGCTGAGCTACGGATGTGTTCTCATCTCATCGAAGGGGAACGCGTCTGAGCTTCCAGAGAGTCTGCGATGTGCCACCAGACCCGTTGCGTTAACCCACCCAGATTACAGGATCCTTGCAGAAGTCATGCTGAGTTCCATTGGTTTCTCAGAGGCCCCGTCTCTAAGTCGACGTCTGGTGGCCCTCGTGGACCTGGCCAAGGAATCCCTCTGCCTGCCTGATTTCCTCTCCGACCCCCACAGCTGCTACCTCGTGGTGTTGCAAAAGATCGTCTCAGCCTCTGAAATACACTTACGACAAAGTTTAAGAGAACGAGAAACTTCCCTCCGGGCCAAAAGAGCGGTCGCAGAA
Organism: Cyclopterus lumpus; assembly: GCF_009769545.1. Lineage (NCBI taxonomy): Eukaryota > Metazoa > Chordata > Actinopteri > Perciformes > Cyclopteridae > Cyclopterus > Cyclopterus lumpus. The sequence continues at coordinate 26,300,312 of NC_046966.1, forward strand.
CCAGCTGACCTGGCGCCTTCACAATGTGTGAGTGCCAGAGTCGTGGAAAAGGATGGAAAAGAAACCGAGGAGCCTTCCAGGTGTCGCCGCTCTCACGTGTTGATTGTACAGGAGTTGATGGAGGAGACGGCTGTCGTCAAAGCCGTTCTTTCTGTCTTCTTACCTGTTTTGTATGAGCACAAGAAGGCCTCCCAGTTCCACCTCGTTCTCAGGGGCACATTCCCTCTAGCGTGCCAGTTTCCTCTTTTCAAGCAGTTCATCGAGGAAGAAGAAAAGATTCAACTGACTGATGCCGTTAAAGAGGAATTACAAAGGAAACAGTTTCACTGTGACGCCCAACTCATTAGCAGTGCTGTTGCACTCTATCAGACCATGAAGTCCTCTGGGGCAGTTGTGCTTCTAGGCCCCTCCGGTAGTGGAAAGACAACCTGTTACTGTGTTCTAGCCGGAGCCCTCAATCATCTGGCTGCCGAGGCCGTGGACCGCCTGTTTGAAAAGGACAATATCACTGGAGGAGATGCCCGACAGGCAGATCCACAGACGCCTGCTTCCACTTGGAGCTCCGTCCAAACTATGGTCCTCTTTCCTAACGCCATGTCCCACGAAGAGGTGTTTGGCTGCTTCTGTGAACAGAGAGGGTGGCAGGACGGAGCTGTTGCGAAGCTGCTGAGAGATTCAGCATGGCGTGAAGCCACGGGTTCTACAACCTGCAACCAAAAGAAGAAGAGTGACCACACAGCTGTGCAATGGCTGGTAATGGATGGGAATCCTGTGGGGCGCCCCGGCTGGTTGGATTACTTGACTACAATGTGCAGTCCCGAGGACCCCTTTCTGTGCCTGCCATCGGGTGAAACACTGCCATCGCCCCTGAAGCTCCTTCTGGAGGTCACTGACCTCCGTGACGCCTGTCCCTCTGCAGTGACCCGGTGCAGCCTGGTCTACCTCACAGCTACGGATCTGTGGAAGGCCGTGTGGAAGAGTGAAATGAATGCTCTCTTGTTTGCAGACAAACTGGATCAAGGAACCTTGAAGATGTGGAATCGTCTGGCCACAGATCTTTTCTCCAGCACGCTTGGCTTGTTGCGGCAGCAGGCTTTGAACTCTGCAGTCCACGCTGAGGGAGAATCTCTTGAAAGCGTCTCGTACGGACTGCAAGAAATCACATCATTTGTTCGCATCCTGCGGGCTCTCCTGCTGCATTTTGGGAAGGAAGTGGAAAAAGATGAGCTGATACCACAAATGGACCAAAGAGGTACGACCAGCATGCATGAACATAAAACATCGTAAACATACAGACTAGTGAAAGTAGTGACTTGAGTTCATATGCCTCCTCCAACAGATACACTTCTACACACAACCAGAACATCAGACACAGATCCTCATGAGCAGGAACTGATTACCAGGAACCTTTTCCTGGTGGCTTATATTTGGGGATTTAGTGGACATCTGCATCCTCGGTAAGATCCCCACCGTCTTTATGGAACTTGTTTCATAGTCACATTTATTCAGCTATTGCTCACATCTTAAATCTTTAATCTTAAAATATCAGTCACCCTTTTACTTCTTGTGTTTCTGCTTCAGGCACCAGCCACAGTTCGACTCACTGGCCCGCCAAGCGCTGTTCACTTGCCGGTACAACATCGTGGTTCCTGATGAAGAGAGTGTGTTTGAACATTTTTTAAACACCGGCAGCAAGATCTGCCCCAAGAACACCATGCTGACCAATTCCATCACTCCCAAGGTTTGTCGTGAGCAGAGTGCATGTCGTCCTCCCTGCATTCAAATATGTTGACTTACCAAGTGTCTTCCATCTGATCGCATAGTACTGGAGATACACATATCTCCTGAAGCTCATGCTGGAGGCCAACCAGCCTGCTCTGCTCGTAGGAGAGACGGCTTCTGGAAAAACCACTCTATGCAAAGCTCTGCTGAGTTTTGACAAGCCCCACGTTAACCTGGCAGCCAGTCCTCTGCTGAGCTCCAGAGACCTGCGCACGGTTCTGAGTCACATCAGCTGCAGGGGGAACCGGGAGGTCCCTCTGGGCTCCGGGACAAGACCGCCGGGACTGCTTCTTTGCGTGGATGATTTGCATGAAGCCCCCTGTGGTGAGTAGGAATATGTACCTTCAGAGAACGATTATGATTTGGAACCTTGAATCTTTACGAGGTGAATGTCTTGTTCCCGCCGATAGATGTCTTTGGGAAGACGTCGGCGGCTCTGGAGACGCTCCGACAGAGCATTTCAATGGGACAAATCGTAACGTTTGACGCCTCCAACTTCAAGCCGTTGAGTGCTGCAGGCGTCAGCTACATGGCTACCTGCTCCGTCTTGGGCTTTGGCAATCGGCACAGTGAGGCCATGACCTCCAGGCTCTCACGCCTGTTCTCCATCTTCGTGCTGCCCGGCCTGTCCATGGACGTCATACTGTCCATCCATTCTCCTCGGCTGAAGCTCTGGCTCCAGGACACGACGCTGAAGCAGAGCGGCGAGGAACTGGCGTGCTGCATCATCACCGCTACTGAACACCTCTATCGAGCAATCTGTGACCACTTCCAGCCGACTGGGAAGAGGCCCCATTTCATCTTCTCCCATCACGACCTGCAGAAGGTGTTCAGGGGGATGTGCTTGTGGCAGCCCGACCTCTCACACTCAGGGTGTTCCCTCCTTCCTGTAGCACATCTCTGGATGCACGAGTGTGCACGTACATTCAGTGACAGGTTATGCTCAGAGGACGAAAGAAGAACTCTTGTGTCCCTCGTAGCCGAGACGACAGCAGCTCACTTTGGGGGAACTCGGGCAGGAGGTCAGAGTCTGGAGCCACTAAACCGGCCTCAGTCAGACCTGGAGGAAGGCCTCACATCTACTGAACCTTCACTCCTGTCTGGAAACACTTGCTCAGAGGCAAGCCTTCAAACCAACCCTCTGCAACCACAGATCCTCCAGCATATGGAGGAGCTCGTCTACGGTCCCCAGCTCTCCGAGGCCCCAATGACTCAGCGTCACAGTTTTAATCGTGGCGCTTCTTATCAGGTCAGAGACCTGGATGCTCTGCTGCAGGATCTGTGTGCACTGGTCCACAGAAAAGAGGAAGACGCAGGACAGGAAGTCGCTTATGACTCCAACATGACAGGCGGATGCGTCGTCCACAGACAAAGAGCCCGCCAGCTGTTGCGTATCCTCAGGGCGCTGCTCATACCCAAAGGTCACGGCGTGCTGATTGGTTCCGACAGAGGCACGGGCCGTAAAACCACAGTGCGGTTAGCTGCCTATCTAGCGGGCTGCCGGTTGATGGAGGTGCATTCTGGGAACGAGAACCAGCTGCGCCACATCCTAAAAGAAGCCGGGAATCAAACCAGAGAGGATGGAGCTCATGTCATCCTACTGGTCCACGAAGGACTCAGCCAGTCCGCCAGAGAAGAGCTGTTGGTGGCGATGGCTCACCCAACGTACCCGGGACTCTACACGGACCAGGAGCTGGGAGATCGGGTCTCCAGAGTGACTGCTGGGAAGAGGTCCAGAAGATACCTGATGGACAGTTTCATGTTTGAGAAGTAAGAGGACCATTCATGTGTCACCCTTCCTGCTGGATTCACACGTTCTTCATACCAACTGGTTATCATCTGCTCATAGTCACTAGACTCAGTAGTCCATGAGAGACTATCGGCTTCCTTTGCCTCTTTTTAGTCATTTAGTCCAATCAGACCAAAAGTAAATCTTTATTTAAACTAATTGAACAGTGTATTGAAAGATGTATTCACTTCCAGCGGTAATGTTCTTACTACATTAATGTATTCTGTAGTGCAGCTGCTGATATAACTACATTCACACCAATGAGCTTATGAGAAAATTCAACAGGAAAAAAAGAACTAATATTTCCAAATCACTCTCACTTTCTTTTTTTAAAAAGCTACTTGAGCCAAATTCACAGAAATGTGCACGTGTTCCTGTTGCTTCCCTTCGCCCCGACACACAGCGGACGCCATGGAGTTAACGTAAGTATGTCTTAGAATTACTACACCTGTGTGTCTGTGTTCCATAAACTCATGTTTACAATGTTTACTGAGGGAATACATCAAGAGAAGTAGAGTCATTTATATAGACTTCTATACAACCAGAGGAGTCGCCCCCTGGTGGTCAGGAGAGAGAATGCAGCTTTAACACATGAAGCATAGACTTCTATACAACCAGAGGAGTCGCCCCCTGGTGGTCAGGAGAGAGAATGCAGCTTCAACACATGAAGCATATACTTCTATACAACCAGAGGAGTCGCCCCCTGGTGGTCAGGAGAGAGAATGCAGCTTTAAGACATGAAGCATAGACTTCTATACAACCAGAGGAGTCGCCCCCTGGTGGTCAGGAGAGAGAATGCAGCTTTAACACATGAAGCATAGACTTCTATACAACCAGAGGAGTCGCCCCCTGGTGGTCAGGAGAGAGAATGCAGCTTCAACACATGAAGCGTAGACTTCTATACAACCAGAGGAGTCGCCCCCTGGTGGTCAGTAGAGATAATGCAGCTTTAACACATGAAGCATAGACTTCTATACAACCAGAGGAGTCGCCCCCTGGTGGTCAGGAGAGAGAATGCAGCTTTAACACATGAAGCATAGACTTCTATACAACCAGAGGAGTCTCTTCCTGACTTGTTTCTCCTTGGTGATCCAGGCTCAACTGACCAAGGCCCTGATCTTCAGTAGCTGTGTGGAGGTGTACCAGCCTTGGTCCAACCAGTCTTTAGTGGAAGTTGCTGCTCGATTCCTGAAAACCAGTTCCCACCTCCAACGTGAGTCTGTCGTCACGTAGTTTTGACCCGTTTGTTGAGGTCGTGCTGCACTGAGTCCTCTTTCTCTCTCTAGAGGAGGCAGGAGGCTCAGTGGCCGGCCTGTCGGTGGCCATGGCTTCAATCCATCAATCTGCATGTCGGCACGCTGCCGTCCTCCTCGGAGCTCGGCCCTTCGGCCCTCAGACGTATATGGAGTTCATGGCCAACTTTGATTACATGTGCAGCCATCTGCACAGTCAGCAGCAGAGCAGAGCCACCAGGTAGTCCTCCTCATGGTATCTGATGAAGAGAACTATGAGCTTTGCACAATCCAAAGCTGCACAACCATACACAACTAACAAAGTGTGCATGTGTTGACTGGATTGCATCGGACTGTATCAGTTTAAATATACTTTTATGCTGTTGTGTCTTTTGTAACACACACACACATCTATGATAGAACTGTTGTATATTCCAGAGTGGCCAGTGCTCTGTCTCAGTGGGCCTCCCTGAGCAGCTCCGCCGTGCAGCGCAGACACAACTTCATACGACTGCAGGAGAAGTTTGCTGAGACTCAGCAGGTCAGTGGGTCAATATTCAGCCAGTGACATGAACCTCCATTAATATTCAATCTGAATACATGTTGCGCTTTCTGCAGCGCCAGAAGGATCTCCTCACAGCCGCAGGCGGTCGCAGGCGGCAGCTCGAGGAGGCCATGCGGCAATGTGTCGTGGAGGAGCAGGAGCTGCGTCTCCTGGAGGAGCAGAATACTCCTTCTCACATCCAGGTCAACAGATGTGTTATGAACGTCTAACGAGTCACATGACACGCTGAAAAGAAAGCAACCCGTATGATCGTTCCTTCAGGTGGGGCCTGTGTTCCGGTCGGGCCTCAGGATCCTCAGTTGTCTGAGTCCGTCTGACCTGGAGGAGGTGCGTCACTACAGAGACCCGCCTGACGGCGTGGTGAAGGTCATGGACGCCGTCTGTCTGCTGTTCCATCGGCCACCCGGCTGGGAGAGCGCCCGGCAGCTTCTGGGGCAATCCAACTTCTTCCAGGTGTGTGGATAGATGGTGATGGCGATATCTGTCAGTCGTGAGCTCTCCTGTTGACGAGCTGCATCTCTGATAGGAGCTGGAGTTCTTTGACCGCCACGGCGTCTCCGATGAGCAGCTGCAGCAGCTCCACCAGATGCTCCTCAGTCCTCAGTTTGCTGCGCCGTGCGTGCTGGAGGCCAGCAGAGCCTGCGCGTCGCTGTGCCGGTGGGTCCGGGCCGTGTACGAGTGCTGCCGCATGCAGCACCCGCTGCAGGCGGAGCAGCAGCCCGGCGTGCTGCTCCAAGAGGCCAGAGGTCGGCTGCACCGCGCCGAGCAGCACCGGGAGGAAGCGCGCCGCCGGCAGCAGGAAGCCCAGCTTCAGCTGCAGCTGCTACCGAGAGAACTGGAGGAGCAAGAGCTGGAGCTGCACGAGGCCGAGAGCTCAGACAGAGAAGCTGCTTCGGCTGCAGGGAAGCTGGAGGCACACGTCAGCGCCTGGAGGGCTGCGGCTGAGGTACCACACACACACACACACACACACACACACACACGCTTAAAGATAACACCAGGAACTGGTTCTGGTTAGTCCCAGACTGCCAGACCCGCTGCAGTACAATAAGAGGTTTTCTAAAGGGACCCTGGTCCAAAATCAGAAATCCACTTCTTGCAGTGGCTTTAATTTTGAAGGGTTTCTCTATTTTCCCCTCAGGAGGCGGAGCTAAATAGTCAAACCTTACGAGGAGACGGCGTCACCCTGGCTGCCATCATCTCGTATCTGGGCCCCTTCGGACCTGATACACGGACTCAACTGCTGAGCAAGTGGAGGGAGCTCCTTAAGACCGGAAGCATGGACCCCGACCCCGAGGACCCCAGAAGCTCCCTGTTTGCACACTGTGAAGCCACGCCTCCTCGGTGCCCTCTGGGCTTTCCCATCCCCGTGTCCGAGTTGCTGCAGCGGCCCCTGGGTCGGGCTTTGGGGGTCCACTGGGACGCCCCGCCTGCCAGACTGGTTGTCAAGCTGCTGCTGTGGAGCTGCAGCGGCGCCTGTGTTCAGCGCTGCCCCCTGCTGGCAGACACGCAGCAGCACCTCGACATGAGCTCCCTGAGCGGCCTCCTCACAGGTACCGGAGGTCACAGCTTTCACCACGTTACCGTGCCGACTAGCGGACATTCTTCATTAGGATCCTAACACGTCACAATAACAATAATAATTAAGATAACTAAACTTATAATCGTTACATTCATAAAGAAATTGTGGCCGATGCTATAAAATATCAGAACAGGTAAATAATGCATTTTGCCAAATTCCAAACTGTGCAGGAGAGAAGGCGGAGCTTGAGAAGGCGGAGCTTGAGAAGGCGGGGCTTGAGACAGAGACGGCGTGCCAGCTGGTGGTTTGTGCTGATGACCCAGAGCTGCTGGACCAGCTGGACCGGGCTGCAGAGAGAGGTGCAGAAGGGGGACACAATGCACATATTAGGACCAGGGATTCTGTGACTCATCCCCCCCTCTTGATTCTGCAGGACTCAGAGTCCTGGTGACTCACCTGGAACGCGTGAGTCCGAGTCCTCGCTTTGTGGCCCGCCTGCAGTCCAAACCGGCCCACCCTGAGTTCTGCCTCTTGCTCAGCACCCGTCTGCCTGTCCAACTGGTCTACAGTGGTGAGAAGGACTACACAGATACCCTTTGACCACCTGTAGATATGAAGGATGATTATTCATATCAGAGTGAAGAAGGGTTTCTACACTCTGGTGTTCTCAAGGACCATAAAGGTCAAAGCACGACATGTGACCAACGAGCAGAAAGAAAAATATTAAAGAAATGTGGATTCTTTTCTCTCAAACTAAGTGAAGAACCGATGAGCACCACGAGAGTCCCTCAGAGCCCATCCCATAACATCCATGTGCTTCCTGCTGGTGTTCTGCAGACGTGCCCCCGTCCATCGTGGCCCAGGTGGGCGTGGTTGACCTCTCTCTGGGCCCAGAGGACCTCCAGGAGCTGCTGCTGACTCGGCTGCTGCAGACGGAGTGCAGGGAGCTGCTGGTTCAGCACCTGCAGCTCCAGCAGGACCGGCAGCTGCTGCAGGAGAGGCTGGCCTCGGCGGAGGTGATGACATCACCAGCACCAGCAGGACTCCAGTGTGTGTGTACCGCTCGCCGTTTGACCGTGTGTCTCGTCTCAGGATGCTCTGCTGGACGCCGTCCTGCAGTCCGGCTCCTTCCTGCCGCAGGATGCCGCTCTGGCGGTCTGCCGGGCCACCGACAGGAAGCAGCAGGCGGCGCTACGGCGGCACGAGTCCCTGCTGGCAGCGCCGCGGCAGGTCGTGAGGCTGGCGGCGTCGTTCTACCGCGCTCTGCAGGACGTGTCCCGCCTCTCTCCCGCCTACTACTTCCCCCTACGCGGCTTCATCGCGGCGCTACGAGGGGCCCTCGTCGTGGGCGCGGCCCGGGGGGTCGAGGCCGAGGTCACAAACCGACTGGTGGCCCGGCTGCTGGCTCAGTACGGGCCGTGCCTCACCAAGAGCCACTCCGCGGTTCTGGAGCTGCTGCTGTCGGCCGCTTTGCTCCGACACCGCGGGCTCTGCTCCGAGGCCGAGAGGGCGGCGCTCCTCAGGGGCCTCGGAGACGTGAGGCGCCCCCCCGCGCCCCCCCTCGCTGGCGCTCTGCCCAGCTGGATCCCCCAGCCGGTCCACCCGGAGCTCCTGGTCCTGGAGGAGATCCCGGTCTTCAGAGGGCTGACGGCGTCCCTCTCCAGCGGCCCGGCCCAGTGGCGCGAGTACCTGCGCCTCCCTTCCTGCGGCGTGGTCGGGCCCGTGCCCTGCCGCTCCCACGCCCACCTGACGCTGCTGCAGCGGGCACTCCTCTGGAGGACGCTGCTGCCCGGCTGCCTGGGAGGGCTGGCGGAGGCCATGGCCGCCTACCACCTTCGGCTGCCCGGGGCCGAGGCCCCCCAGGCCGGGAACCCAGAGGCCCTGTGGCGCTACGTGGTCCAACACGATGGGCCCATCATCTTCACGATGCTGCGTCACAGAGGAGGCGGGATGAGCATTCAGCCGCTTCACCTCATCAACACGCTGGCTCGCTGCGCAGCGGAAACCACCACGGTAGGGGTTCTGATGAAGGGGTTCTGATCTGGTTTCAGGGGTTCTGATGAAGGGGTTCTGATCTGGTTTCAGGGGTTCTGATGAAGGGGTTCTGATCTGGTTTCAAGGGTTCTGCTGAAGGGGTTCTGCTCTGGTTTCAGGGGTTCTGATGAATGGGGTTCTGCTCTGGTTTCAAGGGGTTCTGATGAAGGGGTTCTGATCTGGTTTCAAGGGTTCTGATGAAGGGGTTCTGATCTGGTTTCAGGGGTTCTGATGAAGGGGTTCTGATCTGGTTTCAAGGGTTCTGCTGAAGGGTTTCTGATCTGGTTTCAAGGGTTCTGTTGAAGGGGTTCTGATCTGGTTTCAGGGGTTCTGATGAAGGGGTTCTGATCTGGTTTCAAGGGTTCTGCTGAAGGGGTTCTGCTCTGGTTTCAGGGGTTCTGTTGAAGGGGTTCTGCTCTGGTTTCAGGGGTTCTGCTGAAGGGGTTCTGCTCTGGATTCAGGGGTTCTGATGAATGGGTTCTGCTCTGGGTTCAGGGGTTCTGATGAATGGGTTCTGCTCTGGTTTCAGGGGTTCTGCTGAAGGGGTTCTGATCTGGTTTCAAGGGTTCTGATGAAGGGGTTCTGATCTGGTTTCAGGGGTTCTGATCTGGTTTCAGGGGTTCTGATGAAGGGGTTCTGATCTGGTTTCAAGGGTTCTGCTGAAGGGTTTCTGATCTGGTTTCAAGGGTTCTGTTGAAGGGGTTCTGATCTGGTTTCAGGGGTTCTGATGAAGGGGTTCTGATCTGGTTTCAAGGGTTCTGCTGAAGGGGTTCTGCTCTGGTTTCAGGGGTTCTGTTGAAGGGGTTCTGCTCTGGTTTCAGGGGTTCTGCTGAAGGGGTTCTGCTCTGGTTTCAGGGGTTCTGATGAATGGGTTCTGCTCTGGGTTCAGGGGTTCTGATGAATGGGTTCTGCTCTGGTTTCAGGGGTTCTGCTGAAGGGGTTCTGATCTGGTTTCAGGGGTTCTGATGAAGGGGTTCTGATCTGGTTTCAAGGGTTCTGCTGAAGGGGTTCTGCTCTGGTTTCAGGGGTTCTGTTGAAGGGGTTCTGCTCTGGTTTCAGTGGTTCTGATGAATGGGGTTCTGCTCTGGTTTCAGGGGGTTCTGATGAAGGGGTTCTGATCTGGTTTCAAGGGTTCTGATGAAGGGGTTCTGATCTGGTTTCAGGGGTTCTGCTGAAGGGGTTCTTCTCTGGTTTCAGGGGTTCTGCTGAAGGGGTTCTTCTCTGGTTTCAGGTGGAGGTGGTTTCTGTTGATGCTCCCTGTGACCCGGAGGTGGTTCTGATGAAGCTGAACAGAGCCGTTCTGGAGGGGCGCTGGCTGGTTCTTCACCTGTCGGAGCGACCGGACGGAGAAGCAGCGGCTCACCTGAGCCAGCTGGTCTCCTGCTTCAGAGGTCTGGATCACATGTCACTGCAGGTGTGGTGGTGAACTCAGCGGAACTCACCGGTTCTGTTTCTGTCCCACAGAGCAGCACCGGCCGGCCCACCCGGGCTTCAGGCTGTGCTTCATCGCTGGAGAAGATGCGTTTCGCTCCATACCAGGTACATGTTTCATACAGGTACATGTTTCATACAGGTACATGTTTCATACCAGGTACATGTTTCATACCAGGTACATGTTTCATACCAGGTACATGTTTCATAGGTACATGTTTCATACAGGTACATGTTTCATACAGGTACATGTTTCATACAGGTACATGTTTCATACCAGGTACATGTTTCATACAGGTACATGTTTCATACCAGGTACATGTTTCATACAGGTACATGTTTCATACAGGTACATGTTTCATACAGGTACATGTTTCATACCAGGTACATGTTTCATACAGGTACATGTTTCATACCAGGTACATGTTTCATACAGGTACATGTTTCATACCAGGTACATGTTTCATACAGGTACATGTTTCATACAGGTACATGTTTCATAGGTACATGTTTCATACCAGGTACATGTTTCATACAGGTACATGTTTCATACCAGGTACATGTTTCATACAGGTACATGTTTCATACAGGTACATGTTTCATACCAGGTACATGTTTCATACAGGTACATGTTTCATAGGTACATGTTTCATACAGGTACATGTTTCATACAGGTACATGTTTCATAGGTACATGTTTCATACCAGGTACATGTTTCATACAGGTACATGTTTCATACCAGGTACATGTTTCATACAGGTACATGTTTCATACAGGTACATGTTTCATACCAGGTACATGTTTCATACAGGTACATGTTTCATACAGGTACATGTTTCATACCAGGTACATGTTTCATACCAGGTACATGTTTCATACAGGTACATGTTTCATACCAGGTACATGTTTCATACAGGTACATGTTTCATACCAGGTACATGTTTCATACAGGTACATGTTTCATACCAGGTACATGTTTCATACAGGTACATGTTTCATACAGGTACATGTTTCATACAGGTACATGTTTCATACAGGTACATGTTTCATACAGGTACATGTTTCATACCAGGTACATGTTTCATACAGGTACATGTTTCATACAGGTACATGTTTCATACAGGTACATGTTTCATACAGGTACATGTTTCATACCAGGTACATGTTTCATACCAGGTACATGTTTCATACCAGGTACATGTTTCATAGGTACATGTTTCATACAGGTACATGTTTCATACAGGTACATGTTTCATACAGGTACATGTTTCATACAGGTACATGTTTCATACCAGGTACATGTTTCATACAGGTACATGTTTCATACCAGGTACATGTTTCATACAGGTACATGTTTCATACAGGTACATGTTTCATACAGGTACATGTTTCATACCAGGTACATGTTTCATACAGGTACATGTTTCATACCAGGTACATGTTTCATACAGGTACATGTTTCATACCAGGTACATGTTTCATACAGGTACATGTTTCATACAGGTACATGTTTCATAGGTACATGTTTCATACCAGGTACATGTTTCATACAGGTACATGTTTCATACCAGGTACATGTTTCATACAGGTACATGTTTCATACAGGTACATGTTTCATACCAGGTACATGTTTCATACAGGTACATGTTTCATAGGTACATGTTTCATACAGGTACATGTTTCATACAGGTACATGTTTCATAGGTACATGTTTCATACCAGGTACATGTTTCATACAGGTACATGTTTCATACCAGGTACATGTTTCATACAGGTACATGTTTCATACAGGTACATGTTTCATACAGGTACATGTTTCATACCAGGTACATGTTTCATACAGGTACATGTTTCATACAGGTACATGTTTCATACAGGTACATGTTTCATACCAGGTACATGTTTCATACAGGTACATGTTTCATACAGGTACATGTTTCATACAGGTACATGTTTCATACAGGTACATGTTTCATACCAGGTACATGTTTCATACAGGTACATGTTTCATACAGGTACATGTTTCATACCAGGTACATGTTTCATACAGGTACATGTTTCATACAGGTACATGTTTCATACCAGGTACATGTTTCATACAGGTACATGTTTCATACCAGGTACATGTTTCATACAGGTACATGTTTCATACCAGGTACATGTTTCATACAGGTACATGTTTCATACAGGTACATGTTTCATACAGGTACATGTTTCATACCAGGTACATGTTTCATACAGGTACATGTTTCATACCAGGTACATGTTTCATACAGGTACATGTTTCATACAGGTACATGTTTCATACAGGTACATGTTTCATACCAGGTACATGTTTCATACAGGTACATGTTTCATACCAGGTACATGTTTCATAGGTACATGTTTCATACAGGTACATGTTTCATACAGGTACATGTTTCATACAGGTACATGTTTCATACCAGGTACATGTTTCATAGGTACATGTTTCATACAGGTACATGTTTCATACAGGTACATGTTTCATACAGGTACATGTTTCATACCAGGTACATGTTTCATACAGGTACATGTTTCATACAGGTACATGTTTCATGTGTGTGTATATATACATATGATGTTGATGATTGTTTTCATTATCAAACAGTGGCGCTGCGACTGTGTGCCCTGCGTCTGGTCTGTGAGGCTCCCCTGGGTCTGAAGGAGGAGCTGGGCCGTTCTTTGAGGCAGCTGCTGTCGGTCATCCAGCATCGGTCTCTGTCAGCGGACGCCGTGGCGCCGCTCGTCCACTGCGCCGTGTTCCACTCTGTGTTACTGCAGAGGCAGAGCTGCGAGCATCCAGCTGAGGGGAGGAGCTACTGCTGGTGAGGAGGCGGCCCCCTGCTGTGTGCTGCATTTAAACCAAAGCTGCACAGCCCAGAGCTGAATAATATATATATATATATTGTCCGACGGTCCTTGAACACATTAATGCATATATTTTAACCAGATTGTGTAAAAGACATTAAATACTGAGCTCCTCAGTGAAACTATGACATCATGATTGACTCACCTGAGACCAACAGTCATATGACACTTATTTTTTTATTTATAGATTCCATTGTTTTCCAATTTGTGCAGATTAAAAGTATCTTCTTAATGATTTAAGTCATAATAACTGAATTATTCTGCACTACAGACGTGTTCTACTTCTAGTCCCCATGGTTCTATTTCCAGAGAGGAGCAGGACTTTTATTTTGAAAATCAAGACATGATACCAAAAAGAGGGTTCGGAGGGTTGATGTCCAGGTGGTGTTTCCTCTGAATGAAGCTGAATATGAACTAATGCCTCAGTATTGAACGTGTGTGTGTGTGTGTGTGTGTGTGTGGTGTGTGTGTGTGTGTGTGTGTGTGTGTGTGGTGTGTGTGTGTGTGTGTGTGTGTGTGTGTGCGTGGTGTGTGTGTGTGGTGTGTGTGTGTGTGTGTGTGCGTGGTGTGTGTGGTGTGCGTGTGTGTTTGTGTGTGTGTGGTGTGTGTGTGCGTGGTGTGCGTGTGTGTGGTGTGTGTGCGTGGTGTGTGTGGTGTGCGTGTGTGTGTGTGGTGTGTGTTTGTGTGTGTGTGGTGTGTGTGTGCGTGGTGTGCGTGTGTGTGGTGTGTGTGTGTTGAAGGACTCAGGAAGACCTCCTGGCTCTGGTGGATGCACACGCTCACGTTTCTAGCACTGAGGCTCTGCGGCACATCGCAGGTGAGGCCGCATGGGCGATACGACCTTTAACCTGCTTCTACTTTAGTGACCTTTAACCTGCTTCTACTTTAGTGACCTTTAACCTGCTTCTACTTTAGTGACCTTTAACCTGCTTCTACTTCAGTGACCTTTAACCTGCTTCTACTTTAGTGACCTTTAACCTGCTTCTACTTCAGTGACCTTTAACCTGCTTCTACTTTAGTGACCTTTAACCTGCTTCTACTTTAGTGACCTTTAACCTGCTTCTACTTTAGTGACCTTTAACCTGCTTCTACTTCAGTGACCTTTAACCTGCTTCTACTTTAGTGACCTTTAACCTGCTTCTACTTTAGTGACCTTTAACCTGCTTCTACTTTAGTGACCTTTAACCTGCTTCTACTTCAGTGACCTTTAACCTGCTTCTACTTTAGTGACCTTTAACCTGCTTCTACTTTAGTGACCTTTAACCTGCTTCTACTTTAGTGACCTTTAACCTGCTTCTACTTTAGTGACCTTTAACCTGCTTCTACTTTAGTGACCTTTAACCTGCTTCTACTTTAGTGACCTTTAACCTGCTTCTACTTCAGTGACCTTTAACCTGCTTCTACTTTAGTGACCTTTAACCTGCTTCTACTTCAGTGACCTTTAACCTGCTTCTACTTTAGTGACCTTTAACCTGCTTCTACTTTAGTGACCTTTAACCTGCTTCTACTTTAGTGACCTTTAACCTGCTTCTACTTCAGTGACCTTTAACCTGCTTCTACTTTAGTGACCTTTAACCTGCTTCTACTTTAGTGACCTTTAACCTGCTTCTACTTTAGTGACCTTTAACCTGCTTCTACTTCAGTGACCTTTAACCTGCTTCTACTTTAGTGACCTTTAACCTGCTTCTACTTTAGTGACCTTTAACCTGCTTCTACTTTAGTGACCTTTAACCTGCTTCTACTTTAGTGACCTTTAACCTGCTTCTACTTCAGTGACCTTTAACCTGCTTCTACTTTAGTGACCTTTAACCTGCTTCTACTTTAGTGACCTTTAACCTGCTTCTACTTCAGTGACCTTTAACCTGCTTCTACTTTAGTGACCTTTAACCTGCTTCTACTTCAGTGACCTTTAACTTGCTTCTACTTCAGTGACCTTTAACCTGCTTCTACTTTAGTGACCTTTAACCTGCTTCTACTTTAGTGACCTTTAACCTGCTTCTACTTCAGTGACCTTTAACCTGCTTTTACTTTAGTGACCTTTAACCTGCTTCTACTTCAGTGACCTTTAACCTGCTCTTATTTTTCAGTCCACCTGGTGCACGGCGGCCATGTTCTGGACTCTGCAGGTCTGGAGCTTGTGGACAGCGTGGCCAAGACCTTCCTGAGCAGAGCGTCTCTCTGGGGAGGTGGACCTCACATCTCCTCTGACATCACCAGTCCTGGTAACTTGATCTCGCCATCTTGATTTTTCTTACAGTGAACAGGAAGTGACCATATTTGGACCTAAAGCATCCCCTGTATTATGGTCTGTTTGACTCTAAATTAACATAATTTACTAAATGAACATCACGCTGTATTGAAGAAGACTTGAAACTAGAGATTGAGACCAAAAACTAATGTTTACAATGTTTACTGAGGGAATACATCAAGAGAAGTAGAGTCATTTATATAGACTTCTATACAACCAGAGGAGTCGCCCCCTGGTGGTCAGGAGAGAGAATGCAGCTTTAACACATGAAGCATAGACTTCTATACAACCAGAGGAGTCGCCCCCTGGTGGTCAGGAGAGAGAATGCAGCTTTAACATGTGAAGCATAGACTTCTATACAACCAGAGGAGTCGCCCCCTGGTGGTCAGGAGAGAGAATGCAGCTTTAACACATGAAGCATAGACTTCTATACAACCAGAGGAGTCGCCCCCTGGTGGTCAGGAGAGAGAATGCAGCTTTAACACATGAAGCATAGACTTCTATACAACCAGAGGAGTCGCCCCCTGTTGGTCAGGAGAGAGAATGCAGCTTTAACATGTGAAGCATAGACTTCTATACAACCAGAGGAGTCGCCCCCTGGTGGTCAGGAGAGAGAATGCAGCTTTAACACATAAAGCATAGACTTCTATACAACCAGAGGAGTCGCCCCCTGGTGGTCAGGAGAGAGAATGCAGCTTTAACACATGAAGCATAGACTTCTATACAACCAGAGGAGTCGCCCCCTGGTGGTCAGGAGAGAGAATGCAGCTTTAACACATGAAGCATAGACTTCTATACAACCAGAGGAGTCGCCCCCTGGTGGTCAGGAGAGAGAATGCAGCTTTAACACATGAAGCATAGACTTCTATACAACCAGAGGAGTCGCTCCCTGGTGGTCAGTAGAGAGAATGCAGCTTTAACACATGAAGCATAGACTTCTATACAACCAGAGGAGTCGCCCCCTGGTGGTCAGGAGAGAGAATGCAGCTTTAACACATGAAGCATAGACTTCTATACAACCAGAGGAGTCGCCCCCTGGTGGTCAGGAGAGAGAATGCAGCTTTAACACATGAAGCATAGACTTCTATACAACCAGAGGAGTCGCTCCCTGGTGGTCAGTAGAGAGAATGCAGCTTTAACACATGAAGCATAGACTTCTAAATGTTGTGGTTCCTCAGATCCGTCAGACCTGCTGCAGATGTTGGAGCAGGGTCTTCAGGGTCTTCAGGGTCTTCAGGGTCTCCAGGGTCTTCAGGATCTCGGTGTTCTGGGCTTCGGAGCAGATGCGGCCGCCGAGATGGAGATCAGAAGCTGTGATCTGAAGGTCCTCCTTCGGGCCTCCCAGACCCCTCTGGAGTGTTCCGTCAGTGAATGACGTAGTTTAGTGAAAGTGGACTTGGATTCTGTCTTTTCCTAACTCCTTATGAACTCTCCTTCACACCTTTCCTTGACCTCGTGACGTTTACCCTAGAGGTCAAGGAGAAGTGGTGAGGAAAGGACGTTAGGAAGTAACGTGGTGACTTTTTGTTTGAGTGATATTAAAGTTCATCAGTCTGGAGTCTTTCTGTGTTTTTATTGAGCAAGTTCATAATACTGCAAATATATAAATACTCATCTCTCAAATATATAAATACTCATCTCTCAAATATATAAATACTCATCTCTCAAATATATAAATACTCATCTCTCAAATATATAAATACTCATCTCTTCATCGCGTGACATTTCATCAGGTTCAAATCTCCAGTTTAATGTTATTGTTTATGCACATGATGAACACATTGCATGGTGGTTATGATGTTCAGTTGACAAGCTCCTCCCCCTCCAGGAAACATGGACCGGCACCACTATGAGACCTTCGAGAAGTTCGGAAACAACACGTTCCTCCTGCACCTCGACAACGGGAGGGCGTGAGTGTGTGTGTGTGTGTGTGTGTGTGTGTGTGAGTGTGTGTTTGAGTGTGTGTGTGTGTTTGAGTGTGTGTTTGAGTGTGTGTGTGTGAGTGTGTGTTTGTGTGTGTTTGAGTGTGTGTGTGTGTGAGTGTGTTTGAGTGTGTTTGAGGGCGTGAGTTTGTGAGTGTTTGAGTGTTGTGTGTGTGTTTGAGTGTGTTTGAGTGTTTGTGTGTGTTTGAGGGCGTGAGTGTGTTTGTGTATGTGTGTGTGTTTGAGTGTTGTGTGTGTGTGTGTTTGAGTGTGTTTGAGTGTTTGAGTGTGTTTGAGGGCGTGAGTGTGTGTGTGTGTGTGTGTGTATGTGTGTGTGTATGTGTGTGTGTTTGAGTGTTGTGTGTGTGTGTGTTTGAGTGTGTGAGTGTGTTTGAGGGCGTGAGTGTGTGTGTGAGTGTGTAAGTGTGTGAGTGTGTGTTTGTGAGTGTGTGAGTGTGTGTTTGTGTGTGCGTGTGTTTGTGTGTTTGAGTGTGTGTGTTTGTGTGTTTGTGTGTGTGTGTTTGAGTGTGTGTGTGTGTTTGAGTGTGTGTGTTTGAGGGCGTGTGTGTGTGTGTGAGTGTGTTTGTGAGTGTGTGTTTGTGTGTGTGGTTGTGTGTGTTTGAGTGTGTTTGAGGGCGTGAGTTTGTGTGTGTGTGTGTGTGTGTGTGTGTGTGTGTGTGTGTGTGTGTGTGTGTGTGTGTGTGTGTGTGTGTGTGTATCCGACTCTCCTCTTGTGGTTCAGGTTCGGCCGTCACTCCAGAGACGAGCCCTCCATCTTGGCTCCTCTGCTTCAGTGCTGCAGGTGAAACCAGAACCTGGAAATGTGGTGAAATCTCAGATCTTTAATAATCTCTTTAAAGTCCGATTCTCCTGGTGACCCCTGAACGCTACACGCCGTTCCGTTAACAGTCGTTCGATATCGCTTCCTTCCCTGATCCCTTCCTCCTTCCTCTAGGATCCACCGCTCCACCTGGCTCCGCCTCCAGCTGCTGTCTCTGCCGCGGTACCGCCTCAGTGATGTCATGAGGGCCTCGCTCTCCAGGGACCCGCTTCACATCGTGGCCCCGCTGCTGTCGGAGCTGCACCTCGCCGCCCTGGACCGCCGCCTGAAGACGGTGCTGGAGACCGTCAGCCGCTGCCTGGAGAGACGGGGGGGCGCTGATGAGGTCATCAAGAATGAGGTCATCTAGGATGAGGTCATCAATGATGACCTCATCTAGGATGATGAGGTCATCAATGATGAGGTCATCAATGATGAGGTTTCTGGGTAGAGAGCTTTACTTCCTGTGATCATGAGGAACGTTGATATTTAGAATCAACACTTGAAATTATGAAGAAACTTAAAAACTGCAAGGTAGCACAAAATGTACTAAAACACTGTTTATCCAGTTTATAACTCCTGAAGTGTTATTATTCATTGAGTTATTATTCATTAAAAGTTATGTATAATCATTATTCATTAAGAGTTATGTTTATTCATTAAGAGTTAGTCATTATTCATTAAGAGTTATGTATAATCATTAAGAGTTATGTATAATCATTAAGAGTTAGTCATTATTCATTAAGAGTTATGTATAATCATTAAGAGTTAGTCATTATTCATTAAGAGTTATGTATAATCATTAAGAGTTAGTCATTATTCATTAAGAGTTATGTATAATCAGTTCATGGGGCTTCATCAGATTGAGGTGAAGAATTTAATATTTTAGAGGTTTTGCATTTGGGTATAAATAAATCTGTAGCGCCGCCTACAATGTTTTATTGGTCACAGCTATGATCAAGGGTTACAAAATAAGTATTTAGGTGAATCTTACAAAATGTAGAAAATGAGTCTTTTGCAGAATCTTACAAAATAAGTGATTTATTTATATGTTTTCAAAATAAATGTATTTTGATTAATTTTACAAAATACAAAATAAAAGTATTAACATGTATTTGACAAAATAAAAGATGTTTAATGAATTAGTCGTTAGGTAGGAAGATATAGTGCCTATAAAGTATCCGCCCCTCGGATGTTTCTCCCTTTATACATGAAATCATGGTCAATATATTTGGGCTTTTTTGACAAGAACTTGCAAACAAAAGCTTTTATGTCAAAGTACAAACTATTGTTTTAGAACACTTTAATCCCCCTTCCTCATTAAAGTCTACAGAAACAGAACAAAAACATCTTTTCAAAGAGCTTTTTAATGAAAAGCCTCGTAACAAGAAACACAGAAAGCAACGAGTCGTAACGCAACCCTGAACGCACCGTCTGAAGAGCGCTTCGTGAACCACACAATGCAATTCAAATTAACAGCATCACATTAGCAATATTATGCATATTTAAAAATAATACAAAGTATTAAAGTACAGTACAAAGGAGAACGTTCATGAAGCTTCTTTCTCCGCACGTTTAAACATCCTTCCTTTATTCCCGCCGAGCGCCAAACAAACAGCAAGTAAACATCAAATATGAATCTTTAAAAGTTAACGGATAAAATCAACAACAACAACAATCTGAGCCGACGTCTACAGAAAGAGATCAAAGATCAAAGATGAAGACGACCACCCAACAACGTCTGTCCCTCCTGCAGCCTACGAGAGCATTGAAACAGCACGACGAGGAGACGAGACAAGGAGACATTGAAACGAGGAGACAAGGAAACGAGGAGACAAACAAGGACGCGAGGAAACGAGGAGGCAAGGAGTCAAGGAAACGAGGAGACAAACAAGGACGCGAGGAAACGAGGAGGCAAGGAAACGAGGAGACAAACAAGGACGTGAGGAAACGAGGAGGCAAGGAGTCAAGGAAACGAAGAGTCAAGGAAACAAGGAGACAATGAGACAAGGAAACAAGGAGTCAAGGAAACAGAGACAAGGAAACAAGGAGTCAAGGAAACAAGGAGTCAAGGAAACAGAGACAAGGAAACAAGGAGTCAAGGAAACAAGGAGACATGGAAACAAGGAGACAATGAGACAAGGAAACAAGGAGTCAAGGAAACGAGGAGTCAAGGAAACGTTTGGCGTGAACACGACTTCCTGAAACAGCCGATCATCAGACTGATCTTCTGGTCGGCAGCTGATTTTCCCCCCAGGTCAAAGGTCAAAATGCAAAGTGCTGAACCTTAGTTTCAGGCTCCAGAAGGAAGCGCTGCCTTTCAAGGGCGAAGCCGTCATGGTAACCCTTGTGCATTGGGTCTTTATTTAGCTTTTTAAACGTCTCTAATAAACCCAAAAGTTTACCCAAAATACTAACCGTCAAAAAAACGTCAAAACAAATGTAAAGAAACGGGGAAACATGAAGCTCTTTATGTTCATCTTAAATAACCATCAATAAGATCAATGTCCAACCACATTGACCGACATCAAAACAGGAAGTAGTAACGCAAAGCTTCATGTGCTTCATTCTTCTCCTCACCTACAAAGCCTTGATTGGTGATGCACCATCATATCTTAAGGAGCTTGTAGTACCATATTGCCCCACTAGAGAGCTGCTCACTAAATGCGGGGCTACTTGTGGTTCATAGAGTCCTAAAAAGTAGGATGGGAGCCAGAGCCTTCAGTTATCAAGCTCCTCTTTTATGGAACCAGCTTCCACTTTCAGTCCTGGAGGCAGACAGTCACCTCATTTAAGAATAGACTTAAGACTTTCCTCTTTAATAGTGCTTATAGTTAGGGCTGAATCAGGTTTGCCCTGGTCCAGCCCCTTGATATGCTGCTATAGGCTTATAGGCTGCTGGGGGATGTTTTAGGATACACTGAGCACCTCTCTCCTCTTCTCTCTCTCCTTATGGATGAATTTACATCTCTCCATTGCACCTTATTAACTCTGCTTCCTCCCCGGAGTCGTTGTGACTTCACGTCTCATAGGGTCCATTGGACCTGGAGGTGTCTGATGCTGGTGAGCCGGCCTCCTGCCTTGGATGTCGTATGTGTACAGATTGTAAAGTTTGTGATTTGTGACATTGGGCTAACAGCGTGACGTTCATTTAGTACATTATGGCCATTTAGAGACAAACAGACCATAAAGCAGGGGATGCTTTAGGGCGGGGCTACAGGTGATTGGCGTCTCTGCGTCCCTCCTGATATGGTCACTTCCTGTTCACTAGTTTAAAAATAATAACAAAATTTAAAGACGACGACTTCTTACAGTCTGAGGGTGTATTCATATTTTAAACCTCAATGCGGCGTTCTAAAGGAAAACGTGTTTCTAGGTGCGATCGAACAGACATCGATGTGTCATTTAAAGTGAAGCACAAGGGTTAACAGGTCCAGGCTCAGACCAGGACCACGTGGTGGAACCAGAACTGCTGATCTAAAGATCCCATTAAAGGTGTAAAGTATTGAAATCCATCAGCGTCTTCACTCCGTCAGCTGATCCGGGTTCAGCCCACGGAGCTTCTGGACCTTCAAAGGACCAGCGAGGTTTCTGACAGCCGGGAAACACGATGACTTCTAAACTATGTTTGTGTTATTGTGCAGCTGAGAAGGTTGTGCGTGCATGTGAATACTCATGAGTACGTATAAGCATGTTCACGAGGATGCTTCATGAGCTGCAATAAGAGTCCAACGGGTTCAGAGCACACGGCTCATTGACCTTTCACCAGCTGGACTTCCAATGGCACTATGGGGTGGGGGGGGGGGTGTGGGGGGGGGTTATCTTTACAGGTAAAATAATACCTGTTGCTGTTCCCAACTGGGTCGGCGTCGGAGAGTCTTTAATGTCTTTAATGGCGTATCAGCTGCCCGTGTTTACATTTCACAAACAAGTAGCAACGCGGGTATTCAACGGCGTCCGGTCTCCTATGGCTTGGGAGGAGGGGGGTCATCGGAGGCGGGGGCAGGGGAGGGGGCGTTTTCAGGGCCAGCAGAGGGAGAGGCGGGGCCTGAGGCTGGGGAGGGGAACTCTTTTATGGTGACGGTGACGAGGTTGGTGGTGACGTCGGTGACCACCACGTCCTTGCAGCTCGGCGCCATTTCCGGGTGCCAGTTAGGGTCTCCCTCAGCGGGGGCCCTTTGGGCTTCGACGGGGGCGGAGCTATGGTCCCCGGGGAGGGCGGCGCCCATGGAGGCAGCGGTCAGCTGGCGTTTAGCCCGCCGTTGGCGGGGACTTTTCCTGCATACCTCTTGGGTCGTCCTACCACCGTCCTCCTCGTCGTCCTCCAAGGAAGGTGATGGCAAGCAGGGGAAGAAAGGCGGGTTCGGGGAAGCAGCCGCTGGCTTGGCGCTCTGGCCCTTCTGGGTCTCTGTGGGGGGTCCACTGGACTCGGCGGCAGGCTGGGACTGAGCCGCCGAGGCCTTTCGATCAGAGCGGGCGGAGCTGGAAGGAGACGGAGGTGAGCGGTGCTGGGAGGAAGTGGACTGGGTGTTCCCGGCCCCGGTGCTGGAGCCTGGGTGGGAGGGAGGGGACGCGGGGGGGCCCCCACACTGCAGCCCAAACGGCTTCCCATACATGGGGAAGCCCAGCATCTTCAGAGGGGGCTGGAAAGGTCTGTAGGGGGCCTCTCCCTTCTTCCCGATGATGCGATTGCGTGACGGGATGTTCTGGCGTCCCGCCGTCGTATTCCTGCCGCCTGTGGACGCGCCGCCTCTCCCCGGCTTGTCGATGACCTTCAGGTTGAGGATGATCCGACCCCTCTTGACCTCCCGGGGTTTGACCCTGCGGTTGAGGATGCGGACGGTCTCGGAGAAGGGAGAGACGTGCAGACGGGAGGGGAGGCCACCGGGGTTGGAGAGGGAGGCCGCCGTGGGGTCCGAGCGGGGCAGCGGGCGCCTGGACATGCGGTGGCAGCGGTGAATGTCTTTCTTCAGCTTGTGGGTGGCGGCGAGGGAGTTGAGTTTGGGAGAGGGCGCCACGGTCGAGGAAGAGGAGGACGAAGACGCCAAATGAGACAAGGCGGAGGAGGAAGGAGTCGCTCTGCCGGGAGTGGACGAGGAGGAGGCTCGGCTGCCGGCCGCTGCCTTCTGGGTCCGAATCTGAGGGATGAAGAATTAAGAGTTCACTTCACCGCGAGTTCTACCGACCTTTGAAGATTGTGTTGCTTCGTTTCCCATAAAAAGTTGTTTTTTGGTGTTCAGCAGGTCAGAAGTTATGAAATATGCCAATATAAACTATTGGAATTGGCTTAAAGTTTACGTTTTAAAAGACTAATATGACCTTGAAGAGCTGGCTTGTGACCTGACATGAAAGGAAATGGACGACCTTGTCTTAACGAGGGGGGAGGAGTCACGAGTTAGCAGCCGGCTAACCTCGTCGTGGTTTGAAGTGAGGACATTATTATGAAGACGTTATTAAATCTGTATTTTTCTGGCAGTACAAGCTGCAACTTGACTCATTACGGTCCATCTTCACCACGGGGCTATTGTTACGGGGGCTATGGTTACGGGGCTATGGTTACAGAGCTATGTTACGGGGCTATGTTACGGGGCTATGTTACAGAGCTATGTTACAGGGCTATGTTACAGGGCTATGTTACAGAGCTATGTTACAGGGCTATGTTACAGGGCTATGTTACAGGGCTATGTTACAGAGCTATGTTACAGGGCTATGTTACAGGGCTATGTTACAGAGCTATGTTACAGGGCTATGTTACAGGGCTATGTTACAGGGCTATGTTACGGGGCTATGTTACAGGGCTATGTTACAGGGCTATGTTACAGAGCTATGTTACAGGGCTATGTTACAGGGCTATGTTACAGGGCTATGTTACAGAGCTATGTTACAGGGCTATGTTACAGGGCTATGTTACAGGGCTATGTTACAGGGCTATGTTACAGAGCTATGTTACAGGGCTATGTTACAGAGCTATGTTACAGAGCTATGTTACAGGGCTATGTTACAGAGCTATGTTACAGGGCTATGTTACAGGGCTATGTTACAGAGCTATGTTACAGGGCTATGTTACAGAGCTATGTTACAGGGCTATGTTACAGGGCTATGTTACAGAGCTATGTTACAGGGCTATGTTACAGGGCTATGTTACAGAGCTATGTTACAGGGCTATGTTACAGGGCTATGTTACAGAGCTATGTTGCAGGGCTATGTTACAGGGCTATGTTACAGGGCTATGTTACAGGGCTATGTTACAGAGCTATGTTACGGGGCTATGTTACAGGGCTATGTTACAGAGCTATGTTACAGAGCTATGTTACAGGGCTATGTTACAGGGCTATGTTACGGGGCTATGTTACGGGGCTATGTTACAACAGGGTTATGTTACGGGGCTATGTTACAACGGGGCTATGTTACAGAGCTATGTTACGGGGCTATGTTACAACAGGGTTATGTTACGGGGCTATGTTACAACGGGGCTATGTTACAGAGCTATGTTACGGGGCTATGTTACAGGGCTATGTTACGGGGCTATGTTACAACAGGGTTATGTTACGGGGCTATGTTACAACAGGGCTATGTTACAACGGGGCTATGTTACAGAGCTATGTTACGGGGCTATGTTACAGGGCTATGTTACAGGGCTATGTTACAACAGGGTTATGTTACAACAGGGTTATGTTACAGGGCTATGTTACAACAGGGTTATGTTACAGGGCTATGTTACAACAGGGCTATGTTACAGGGCTATGTTACAACAGGTTTATGTTACAGGGCTATGTTACAGGGCTATGTTACAGGGCTATGTTACGGGGCTACGTTACAACAGGTTTATGTTACAGGGCTATGTTACAACAGGTTTATGTTACAGGGCTATGTTACAGGGCTATGTTACAGGGCTATGTTACAGGGCTATGTTACAACAGGTTTATGTTACAGGGCTATGTTACAGGGCTATGTTACAGGGCTATGTTACGGGGCTACGTTACAACAGGTTTATGTTACAGGGCTATGTTACAGGGCTATGTTACAACAGGGTTATGTTACGGGGCTATGTTACAGGGCTATGTTACAGGGCTATGTTACAACAGGGTTATGTTACAGGGCTATGTTACAACAGGGTTATGTTACAGGGCTATGTTACAACAGGGTTATGTTACAGGGCTATGTTACAACAGGGTTATGTTACAGGGCTATGTTACAGGGCTATGGCTACAGGGCTATGTTACAGAGCTATGTTACAACAGGGTTATGTTACAGGGCTATGTTACAGGGCTATGTTACAGGGCTATGTTACAGAGCTATGTTACAGGGCTATGTTACAGGGCTATGTTACAGGGCTATGTTACAGGGCTATGTTACAACAGGGTTATGTTACGGGGCTATGTTACAGGGCTATGTTACAGGGCTATGTTACAACAGGGTTATGTTACAGGGCTATGTTACAACAGGGTTATGTTACAGGGCTATGTTACAGGGCTATGGCTACAGGGCTATGTTACAGGGCTATGTTACAGAGCTATGTTACAGAGCTATGTTACAGGGCTATGGCTACAGGGCTATGTTACAGGGCTATGTTACAGAGCTATGTTACAGGGCTATGTTACAGGGCTATGTTACAGGGCTATGTTACAGGGCTATGTTACAACAGGGTTATGTTACGGGGCTATGTTACAGGGCTATGGTTACGGGGCTATGTTACAACAGGGTTATGTTACAGGGCTATGGTACAGGGCTATGTTACAGGGCTATGTTACAACAGGGTTATGTTACAGGGCTATGTTACAGGGCTATGGCTACAGGGCTATGTTACGGGGCTACGTTACAACAGGTTTATGTTACAGGGCTATGTTACAGGGTTATGTTACAGGGCTATGGTACAGGGCTATGGTTACAGGGCTATGTTACAGGCTATGGCTACAGGGCTATGTTACGGGGCTACGTTACAACAGGTTTATGTTACAGGGCTATGTTACAGGGTTATGTTACAGGGCTATGGTACAGGGCTATGTTACAGGGCAAATACAACAGGGTTATGTTACAGGGCTATGTTACAGGGCTATGGTTACAGGGCTATGTTACAGGCTATGGCTACAGGGCTATGTTACGGGGCTATGTTACAACAGGGTTATGTTACGGGGCTATGTTACAGGGCTATGTTACAACAGGGTTATGTTACAGGGCTATGTTACAGGGCTATGTTACAGGGCTATGTTACAACAGGGTTATGTTACAGGGCTATGTTACAGGGCTATGTTACAGGGCTACGTTACAACAGGTTTATGTTACAGGGCTATGTTACAGGGCTATGTTACGGGGCTACGTTACAACAGGTTTATGTTACAGGGCTATGTTACAGGCTATGGCTACAGGGCTATGTTACAACAGGTTTATGTTACAGGGCTATGTTACAGGCTATGGCTACAGGGCTATGTTACAACAGGTTTATGTTACAGGGCTATGTTACAGGCTATGGCTACAGGGCTATGTTACGGGGCTACGTTACAACAGGTTTATGTTACAGGGCTATGTTACAGGGCTATGTTACAACAGGGTTATGTTACAGGGCTATGTTACAACAGGTTTATGTTACAGGGCTATGGTTACAGGGCTATGGTTACAGGAACTTCACTAAACAGGTATCTGTGAAGCAAAGTTTCAAAATAAAACTTTCTGGGTTTATGTATTTTTGGAAGTTTCTTTAACGTCTTTCTCTTCTTTAAAAGCTACCCGAGTTATTATTAACAAACGACGTTTCAATAACTGGAACGCTATGATTTCCCAATTAATAAAGTATACATATCAGGAAGAGGTGGAAGACATCCGTTAATGTGCTGGCGCTCGTCTTCATGCACAGTGAAACGTTACCTTGCCGGTAACGGTTTTGGGTTTCGGACCCCGTTTCTTGGGCCCGGTTATTTCCCTTTCCCGCTCCCTGTGAGATGAGAACAAAGGAAAGTGGAACGTTACAGATTTCACAATAAAAGATCAGTGTGAACAGTGGAGATGAAAGAGTCGGTGTGAAGGTCTTCAGTCTTTAGTTGGATTTCCTCTTTTAAAATCCATAACACGTACGACAACGTGTACAATCACTAGGAAGTGAGAACCTGCGACTCTGTGCCTGTTCTCTCATTATTAAACTAGGAGAACATTAGAGAACATTGACCTCACGTTACACTTTAGAACATTCTTCCTGAAGATTTTGGACTTTTCTAACGTGTCACAGTAAATGAGAAGTACAAAGAACTCACTTGCGCTCAAAGCCCAGTATCAGCCTGTCGTCCAGGATGTTCTCCTCGGGTTCCCAGGTGCTGTGTCTGAAGCACCAATAGTGAAGCAACGTGAAGCGACACAACAAACTCTTCTTCTCTTCTTTTAACCACAAAAGACTATTTTTATGTACAATTTCAGTTTAGCGTCCAGACATTAAAAGCTAAACAAAAGCTCCCTTTAAAAAGCATAATTCACGTTTAAATCAAAGTGAGGAGGACTCACTTCATTGCCCATCCTTTCCACTTCACCAGGTATTCAAGTCTTCCCTGAAAGAAAAACAAATCATTAAATTACGTTACAGTTCATTTAGCTGACGCTGTTATAAGAGACTTACAATACGTGAATTCAACCATGAGAACAAACAGGTTAGACCATGTCCTGGTGTGAGGTTAGACCATGTCCTGGGTGTGAGGTTAGACCATGTCCTGGGTGTGAGGTTAGACCATGTCCTGGGTGTGAGGTTAGACCATGTCCTGGATGTGAGGTTAGACCATGTCCTGGTGTGAGGTTAGACCATGTCCTGGGTGTGAGGTTAGACCATGTCCTGGTGTGAGGTTAGACCATGTCCTGGTGTGAGGTTAGACCATGTCCTGGGTGTGAGGTTAGACCATGTCCTGGTGTGAGGTTAGACCATGTCCTGGGTGTGAGGTTAGAGCATGTCCTGGATGTGAGGTTAGACCATGTCCTGGTGTGAGGTTAGACCATGTCCTGGGTGTGAGGTTAGACCATGTCCTGGGTGTGAGGTTAGACCATGTCCTGGGTGTGAGGTTAGACCATGTCCTGGGTGTGAGGTTAGACCATGTCCTGGATGTGAGGTTAGACCATGTCCTGGATGTGAGGTTAGACCATGTCCTGGGTGTGAGGTTAGACCATGTCCTGGGTGTGAGGTTAGACCATGTCCTGGTGTATTTAGGTTGAAGACCAGTCGAGCAGCTGCATTCTGGATGAGTCTGGTGGACCAGAGCTCTGAGATGTTGGAGATGTTCTCCCAGTCTGTTATAATAAATCACCTCTGGCCAGATCTTCCTCAAATTGAACAACATCAATAACGTGTGTCTTTTAGTCCGTTAATTGAATCCCTATTCTATTGAACTGTATATACTTTAATGTGTAATGTATTGTATATATTGAGCATTGTGTCCCTGGAGATGAGGCGTCTGACTGCATGACCGCTGCTCACCTTTTGCTCTAGTATTCTCTATTAATCTACACTTTCATGACCGCATTTTATTTTCTATTATCAAAGTAGGCACTATTATTTTGCACCAATACGTGTAACGCATTTGTTAATATTAGTCATTTTATATTAATTATTCCGAATCAATAAACGATACTCGTTATGGATTCTGCTCTCATGTGGACTTGGGTTCCTGAACAAAGACCAGGACCCTCACTGACCCCCGGGACAATTTCCTTCAAGACCCTTTAACATTTTTTCTTTTCTTTATTAAAATACACTTTTATTGTATAATATATACTTGTTTTAAAGTAGTTATCTGGTTGTTGTTTATCATATTTGTCTATTATTGCACTGTGCCTATTGTTTTATTCAATGTTTATTGTTATGCAGCTTTCGCCTCGTCACATTCCTTCTATGTGCAACCTCCATTCTGATTCTGATGCGTTAGGAAGTCGTTTGCATGGAAGTAAACATCGTGTTTATGACATCATATCCTGAACATCTGTGTTAATCTGAACCCTAAATATGTGCTGCTTTTCGTTGCATTCACTCCTCTCCTATGAAGAGTCCTGGCTGTGGACTCTGAAGTGTAGCTGGAGGCCTGGTGTCCTCTGGGGTCCCCCCTCCCCAACTAGGTCTGGATCCGGGTCCGATCAACCAGAGAGACTCTGAGGAGTCCTTCAGCACCTGTGGCTCGTGCAGGTCTCTCCCAGCAGCAGAGTGTTATAGGATCTCCAGCTGTGATGCTGAAGATCCTGCAGGCTGCAGACTAGCTGGAGCTGCTAGCATTAGCGGGTAAAGACCCCCACCCCACCCCCTCGATATGTCACAGCACGGCCTCCTCCCCTCCTCGGCCTTGTCCCGCCTGCAGCCCCGTGTTTGTGTGGCTGCTTATACTATATTATGTATATATAGATACTATATATAGATACTATGTATACAATATAGATAATATAAGAGCCATGTTGGAGCTAGCTAGGAGCTAGTTATCATCTAGCTAGTTAGCTCCTGGTTAACTCCGGCCACAAGGCCCCGAGCCCACGAAGCCGAGCCGGAGGGGAGAGGTGAGGTGGGGGGGGGGGGGGGACACACGCGTGGAGAGCCGGCGCGAGAGCTCACCTGGCGGACGCGGCGTTTCAGGATGGCTTCCGCCGCGAACACGCGATCACCCGTCGAGGAGAGCTCCATCTTCTCTCTCATGGCCGGAGTGACGTCACTACTACGGCCTGCTGCCTGCTGTCACGTGGCCGGGTCGGCCCCCTTCGGTCGCCCTGGCAACGAGGAGGACTCTCACGAGGATGCGAAAGAACTCGTCTGATTATGATGAACACATATAATATAATATATATATATATATATTATATATATATGTATAATATATTATATAATATATATATTATATAAACATATATTATATATATTATATATCTGATATATATATATATATATATTTATATATATATATATCATATATATCTGATATATATATATATTATATATCTGATATATATTACATATAACATATATTTATATATACTATATATATTTATTATTTATAATATTTAATAAGTTAAATTATGAATTATCACAATTATTTTATATCGAATTATTTTAAAATATTTGTATTATTATTATTATATCTGTTATAATTATGTTAATTATGATTATCATATATTTAGGTTTATTGCCTACATTGTAATCCCACTAAACTCCTCAGATCATTACGCCCCGCCCCTTTTACCTTTGAACCGCCCTCTCGTCGAGCTCTGATTGGCGCTACTCGCGTCAGTCAAGATTTGTATCAGTTCGGTTTCAGCGTCGCGTGATCGTTGACGTCGCTGTCAGAAGTCAAGCGACGCGTAGCAGAACCAGAGGAAGACGTACCAGCAGGTAAGACACGTCACCTGCAGCTACCGGGCGCGTGAACGGGGAACACGGCTTGAACCGGGTGTTCGGGAGCGGGGGCCGAACACCCGGTTCACCCGTTATCCGTTATCAGCGGGCTCGTGAGCGGCGTGAACGGAGCCGCTTCCCCCCCCCCCCCCCCCCCTGTTGTTGTCACG
Organism: Cyclopterus lumpus; assembly: GCF_009769545.1. NCBI lineage: Eukaryota > Metazoa > Chordata > Actinopteri > Perciformes > Cyclopteridae > Cyclopterus > Cyclopterus lumpus. The sequence goes on from NC_046966.1 coordinate 26,331,056, forward strand.
GGGCGACCCCGTTATTACCGTCACCACGGTAACACAGCTCCACTGATCTCAACCCCGGAAGTACAGATGCTGTGGAGAGTAAACAACAACAACGACACACATCTGGTGTTAATTACACAGACAGGGAATGAGGCTTTGTGGTCAGGACCTCATTAAACAAACACATACATAGAGTACGTTGTTCAAGATACAGGTGTGTGTTTCAAGATACAGGTGTGTGTTTCAAGATACAGGTGTGTGTTTCAAGATACAGGTGTGTCAGAACTCGTCCTGAGAGTCAGTCAGTGGGGGTTCTGCAGCCATCAAATATTTCAGTGGACAAAACTTGTGAAATTACTATTAATGACTATATATATTCAGTTTTTTAAACCCTGCCAAATGGAGATAAAAGCAAAGTATTCACATCTTTCCTGAAGTATTAGCAGCACTACAGCATAAAGAAGTACTCTGTTACAAGTAAAGGTCCTCATTCATAAACCTACAAAAGTATTAGCATAGTAGAAAAGTACAAACGATGCAAAATGGCCCATTTCTGATTTTTATCTATTTAATTATTGCTTTGTAATTGTTTCTGCATTCATGTGTTCATCATGTTATAGTTTCTTCTTAAAGATACTGTATTTAATCAGTGGGGTAAAAAGGACAATATTCTCCTCTGAATTATTAAAGTATAAAGAAGCGTACCAGAAAGTAAAAGTACACATGATGCAAAATGGCAGATTTCTGACTAATATGTTATATTATTGCTCTTTAATTATTGTAATTACCGCCAGGTGACGATGCAGTTCCTTGGCCGGCTGCTGGACACGGTGTCCTCCGTGTCCACCCTGTTCACCAACCCGTACCGGGTCCGGGACGTGCCGCTGGCCGACTACGGCGGGGGAGGCAAAGCCCTGCTGAAGGAGGAGGGGCGCTTGGTTCTGTACAGGAACACCCCGTACCAGTCGTGGGACTGTCTGCTCATGTGCCCCGAGACACCCAACATGACCCTGAGGTCCGTGCTCAGCACGTCGGTTTTTCCGCCACCATCTTTTTTTTTTGCAACCAGAGAACAGGAAGTGACCATATGTTGACTGATGAGGAGTAACATAGAGACGCCATATACCTCTCTGTAAAGACCTGTAGCCCCGCCCCTAGAGCATACCCTGATTTATGGCAGATTAAACATTTGGTGTCAATTCTGGAAAACCATAGAGACATCTTACCTTCATAACTGACCGTCAGATTCATTCAAGATAACAGACTTTGAGTTGGATAAGCTGCTCTGCTGCAGATCAATAGTGATCCAAGATTAATCATTAAGATAATCTGCTGAAAGTATTAATCAAATCTGCAGGGGCTACTGAACACACTGGTGTTCATTTCAGCTGCATTCTCTCTCCTGACCACCAGGGGGCGACTCCTCTGGTTGTATAGAAGTCTATGCTTCATGTATTAAAGCTGCATTCTTTCTACTGACCACCAGGGGGCGACTCCTCTGGTTGTATAGAAGTCTATGCTTCATGTATTAAAGCTGCATTCTTTCTACTGACCACCAGGGGGCGACTCCTCTGGTTGTATAGAAGTCTATGCTTCATGTATTAAAGCTGCATTCTTTCTACTGACCACCAGGGGGCGACTCCTCTGGTTGTATAGAAGTCTATGCTTCATGTATTAAAGCTGCATTCTTTCTACTGACCACCAGGGGGCGACTCCTCTGGTTGTATAGAAGTCTATGCTTCATGTATTAAAGCTGCATTCTCTCTACTGACCACCAGGGGGCGACTCCTCTGGTTGTATAGAAGTCTATGCTTCATGTGCTAAAGCTGCATTCTCTCTACTGACCACCAGGGGGCGACTCTTCTGGTTGTATAGAAGTCTATGCTTCATGTGTTAAAGCTGCATTCTCTCTACTGACCACCAGGGGGCGACTCCTCTGGTTGTATAGAAGTCTATGCTTCATGTGCTAAAGCTGCATTCTTTCTACTGACCACCAGGGGGCGACTCCTCTGGTTGTATAGAAGTCTATGCTTCATGTATTAAAGCTGCATTCTTTCTACTGACCACCAGGGGGCGACTCCTCTGGTTGTATAGAAGTCTATGCTTCATGTGCTAAAGCTGCATTCTCTCTACTGACCACCAGGGGGCGACTCTTCTGGTTGTATAGAAGTCTATGCTTCATGTGTTAAAGCTGCATTCTCTCTACTGACCACCAGGGGGCGACTCCTCTGGTTGTATAGAAGTCTATGCTTCATGTGTTAAAGCTGCATTCTCTCTCCTGACCACCAGGGGGCAACTCCTCTGGTTGTATAGAAGTCTATGCTTCATGTGTTAAAGCTGCATTCTCTCTCCTGACCACCAGGAGGCGACTCCTCTGGTTGTATAGAAGTCTATGCTTCATGTGTTAAAGCTGCATACGGAGTCTCTACATCCCTCCTCCTCAGTCCACATATGGTCACTTCCTGTTCGCTGGTCGTGAAAAAACAAGATGGCGACGGCCACATCACCGGCTTCAAAGCGCTATACTCTGCAAACATTATGATCCCTTTAAATTAACACTTTAAAATATATATATATATGTCACCTCTTCTCCGTGAACCAGGCTGTTTCAGGTGGCGTCGGAGGAGGACGCCATGAACTTGTTCCCCCAATACGCCCTCAAGCTCCGCCCCTTCTACGAGACACTTCTTTTGAAGGCCGAGACCACGCAGCCAATCGTAGACTGCATCCGCAACCACCAGGACTGGAGCTCCGCCCACATCGCCGTGGAGACGGGCATGAGAGAGTGTCTCAAACATAACTATGTCCAGAGGTAACGAGTTCACTCGAAACAAGTTAGTTAATTTGATTTAAACGATTATCAAAGTTGTTGTCGATTAGTTTTCAAACTAAATGTACAAACTAAACATTCGGATGCTTCACAGGTTGTTGTTGTTTTTGTGTTTATTATTAGTTGTGTTGGCAGCTGGAGTTTGTGCACTATACTGTGTATATATGTATATATATATACTGTGTATATATGTATGTATATATATTATACTGTGTGTGTGTGTGTGTGTGTATATATATATATATATATATATATATATACACACACACATAAATATATATATATATATATATTTATGTGTGTGTGTATATATATATATATTTATGTGTGTGTGTGTGTGTATATATATATATATATATATATATATATTACATTTATACAACCCCAACAAATGTATTTATATACACATACGTGCATGCAGTCAGATCAACGCTCGTGACGGCTCCGGTCAGACGCCGCTGCACCTGGCGTGCGAGCGCGGCGACTTGGCGTGCGTGAGGCAGCTGCTGGAGGAGAGCCAGGCCCGGACCGACATCAGGGACCGGCACGGGGAGACGCCCATGCACCGTGCCGCCAAGCAGGACACGCCCGCCGTCATCCAGGTGAGGCCGGCCCTTCGTAGCCCCGCCCCAAAGCACGCCCTGCCTTATGGACTCCGCCCCCTCTCTCTCCCAGGTCATGTGCTCGAGGTTGTGCTCGGGGGTGAACGAGCTGAACGACAACGGGGAGACGCCGCTCCACGTGGCGTGCCGCCTGGGACGCGTGGAGTCAGTCAGAGCGCTGCTGGGGGGCGGGGCCAAGTGTGACGTCATCGGCGGCACTGGCTACGCCATCCACAGCGCCATGAAGTACAGTGAGAAGGGGTGAGCAGGGTTGAAGATGAGGAGTCCTGATCCTGGTCTGAGTTTAGTCCTGATCCTCTATAGACCTCAGATTGGTCCTGGTCTCCTATATGACCTCAGTGTAGCCCTGGTCCTCTATATGACCTCAGTTTAGCCCTGGTCCTGGTCTGAGTTTAGTCCTGGGCCTTTATAGACCTCAGTTTAGTCCTGGTCTACACTACCACTTTAGTCTACAGGGGGCACCAGAACCGACACTACCACTTTAGTCCACAGGGGGCACCAGAACCAACACTACCACTTTAGTCCACAGGGGGCACCAGAACCAACACTACCACTTTAGTCCACAGGGGGAACCAGAACCAACACTACCACTTTAGTCCACAGGAGGCACCAGAACCAACACTACCACTTTAGTCCACAGGGGGCGTCAGAACCAACACTACCACTTTAGTCCACAGGAGGCACCAGAACCAACACTACCACTTTAGTCCACAGGGGGCGTCAGAACCAACACTACCACTTTAGTCCACAGGGGGCACCAGAACCAACACTACCACTTTAGTCCACAGGGGGCGTCAGAACCAACACTACCACTTTAGTCTACAGGGGGCACCAGAACCGACACTACCACTTTAGTCCACAGGGGGCACCAGAACCAACACTACCACTTTAGTCCACAGGGGGCACCAGAACCGACACTACCACTTTAGTCCACAGGGGGCACCAGAACCAACACTACCACTTTAGTCTACAGGGGGCACCAGAACCGACACTACCACTTTAGTCCACAGGGGGCACCAGAACCAACACTACCACTTTAGTCCACAGGGGGCACCAGAACCGACACTACCACTTTAGTCCACAGGGGGCACCAGAACCAACACTACCACTTTAGTCCACAGGGGGCACCAGAACCAACACTACCACTTTAGTCCACAGGGGGCACCAGAACCAACACTACCACTTTAGTCCACAGGGGGCACCAGAACCAACACTACCACTTTAGTCCACAGGGGGCGCCAGAACCAACACTACCACTTTAGTCCACAGGGGGCGTCAGAACCAACACTACCACTTTAGTCCACAGGGGGCACCAGAACCACCACTACCACTTTAGTCCACAGGGGGCACCAGAACCAACACTACCACTTTAGTCCACAGGGGGCACCAGAACCAACACTACCACTTTAGTCCACAGGGGGCACCAGAACCAACACTACCACTTTAGTCCACAGGGGGCACCAGAACCAACACTACCACTTTAGTCCACAGGGGGCACCAGAACCAACACTACCACTTTAGTCCACAGGGGGCACCAGAACCAACACTACCACTTTAGTCCACAGGGGGCACCAGAACCAACTCTAAATGAGTGTTCCTCAAGTAGCTTTAACTCCAGAAAAAGAAGACGGATGGATTCCAAGCCATTTTTTAGAGACATTGGAAGATGTACTTCAGTATTGTATACACTCTTTTGTTTGGTCAGCTGTGTGGAGGAGATCCTCAAAGCAGACTCGGGTCAGCTCCTGGCTGAGGACTCTCTGTATGGAGGAACTCCTCTCCACTGGTCCAGAACTGCTGAGGTGAGTAATGTTGAGCTGGTTTTAAACAACAACTCCACCAGAGAAATGTGTTCCTGCTCGTATGTTCCCACAATGGCTTCATGACCAAGACCTCCATGGTGTCTCCGGACCAGATGTGCCTCATGCTGCTGCAGCACGGCTGTGCGGTGAACTACCTCAGCAAGACCGGAGAGAGCGCCCTCCACATCCTGACCCGGAAGGGGCGCTTTGAGGCCGCCATGGTGCTGCTCACCCACGGGGCCAACGCCAACCTCAAGGGCCAGGACGGGAACACAGCGCTGCACCTCGCCATGAAGGTGACGTAGGGCGCTCGTGAAGGAGGAAGGAATCGGCAAAGTGGTTGAAATGCAATATTGTTCTGTTTTTAATCTCATGATCCGTCTTCTCTCCCGTGTTTATTACTTGAGACCAGACGAAAAAACATGTTTAATTAGTTCCTTAATGCAGTTTTCATCTGTGAATCAGTGTGTTGTTGTAATACTCGTGTTTGGCCACACGAGGCTGAAGCGCTTATGTTTTAAATCTAAAAGCATTCGCCTCTTCTTCCAGGTGAGGTTTTTAATTCAAACAACTTCCTCACACTCAATTTATGTGATTCGTGCTTTTAGTTCTAATTAGAACACGTCTAGTGGTGCACTTCAGCCTCGTGTGGCCAATATGAGTATTACAACAACAAACAAAAGATATTCACAAAACCGTAACTGATAAAAAGATACCGACAAAACTTTAAAATATTGTTTCTCAGATTAGAATTTTTTTTTTCATAAACACATCAGATCAGATTTAGCAACCAGATTATAGGCTCCGCCCCCAAAGAGCTATCGCTATTGTTTTTTCCCCAATAGCGCTGAGAGGGCGGAGCCTTTACGAAACATTTATTAACAACTAGTAATGTGACACCATCAACATGTAAACGGTGCCCCAGAAAAGCTCAAATAGTTTTTAATATGTGAATCTGTGTTCCCCGATGTTCTCCAGAGGGACCACATGGAGTTGATCAAAGCTCTGATTGTGTTCGGGGCCGACGTCGAGATCCACAACGACCTGGGAGAGACGCCCGGACTCATCGCCGCTCGCACCAGCAAAGGTAAGAGGGACTTAGACTGAAGGAGGCGAGGAGAAGGAGGCGAGGAGGCATATGGAGGACAGGGAGAAGGAGGCATATGGAGGACAGGGAGAAGGAGGCATATGGAGGACAGGGAGAAGGAGGCGAGGAGGCATATGGAGGACGGGGAGAAGGAGGCATATGGAGGACGGGGAGAAGGAGGCATATGGAGGACGGGGAGAAGGAGGCATATGAAGGACGGGGAGAAGGAGGCATATGGAGGACGGGGAGAAGGAGGCATATGGAGGACGGGGAGAAGGAGGCATATGAAGGACGGGGAGAAGGAGGCATATGGAGGACGGGGAGAAGGAGGCATATGGAGGACAGGGAGAAGGAGGCGAGGAGGCATATGGAGGACAGGGAGAAGGAGGCATATGGAGGACAGGGAGAAGGAGGCATATGGAGGACAGGGAGAAGGAGGCGAGGAGGCATATGGAGGACAGGGAGAAGGAGGTGAGGAGGCATATGGAGGACAGGGAGAAGGAGGCGAGGAGGCATATGGAGGACAGGGAGAAGGAGGCGAGGAGGCATATGGAGGACAGGGAGAAGGAGGCGAGGAGGCATATGGAGGATGAGGAGAAGGAGGTGAGGAGGCATATGGAGGACAGGGAGAAGGAGGCATATGGAGGACAGGGAGAAGGAGGCGAGGAGGCATATGGAGGACAGGGAGAAGGAGGCGAGGAGGCATATGGAGGATGAGGAGAAGGAGGTGAGGAGGCATATGGAGGACAGGGAGAAGGAGGTGAGGAGGCATATGGAGGACAGGGAGAAGGAGGCATATGGAGGACAGGGAGAAGGAGGCGAGGAGGCATATGGAGGATGAGGAGAAGGAGGTGAGGAGGCATATGGAGGACAGGGAGAAGGAGGGGAGGAGGCATATGGAGGACAGGGAGAAGGAGGTGAGGAGGCATATGGAGGACAGGGAGAAGGAGGGGAGGAGGCATATGGAGGACAGGGAGAAGGAGGCGAGGAGGCATATGGAGGACAGGGAGAAGGAGGCGAGGAGGCATATGGAGGATGAGGAGAAGGAGGTGAGGAGGCATATGGAGGACAGGGAGAAGGAGGGGAGGAGGCATATGGAGGACAGGGAGAAGGAGGCGAGGAGGCATATGGAGGACAGGGAGAAGAAGGCGAGGAGGCATATGGAGGACAGGGAGAAGGAGGCATATGGAGGACAGGGAGAAGGAGGCGAGGAGAAGGAGGCGAGGAGGCATATGGAGGACGAGGTGAAGGAGGCATATGGAGGACAGGGAGAAGGAGGCGAGGAGGCATTTGGAGGACGAGGTGAAGGAGGCATATGGAGGACAGGGAGAAGGAGGCGAGGAGGCATTTGGAGGACGAGGTGAAGGAGGCATATGGAGGACAGGGAGAAGGAGGCATATGGAGGACAGGGAGAAGGAGGCATATGGAGGACAGGGAGAAGGAGGCGAGGAGGCATATGGAGGACAGGGAGAAGGAGGCATATGGAGGACGAGGAGAAGGAGGCGAGGAGGCATATGGAGGAGGAGGAGAAGGAGGCAAATAAGGAACTTGAGCTCACGAGCCCGTTACGTGTGTGTGTGTGTGTGTGTGTGTGTGTGTGTGTGTGTGTGTGTGTGTGTGTGTGTGTGTGTGTGTGTGTGTGTGTGTGTGTGTGTGTGTGTGTGTGTGTGTGTGTGTGTGTGTGTGTGTGTGTGTGTGTGTGTGTGTGTGTGTGTGTGTGTGTGTGTGTGTGTGTGTGTGTGTGAACGTGACAGGTCCTAATAGAAAGATCCTGCTGGACATGCTGTGTAGTGTGGGGGTCCAGCGGTGCCTCCCCCCCCCCTCCAGCAAGGCCCCGTCTGCAGGTAACAGCAGCTGGTCGATTGTTTTTGCAAACTAAATGTTTCCATCTTTAATGCACACGTGATGCCATGTTTTGGCTCCGTATCAACAGCTGTTGTGATTGGTCGACAGGGTTGGAGGACATCCTGTCTGCGGGGGCCGCGGTCGGTGCCACGAGCCAGGGCACCAAGATGGAGAACAGGAAGTGAGTGATTCTGACGAGTTTCATCTGACACGGTCCTCAGACGCTCAGTGCGATGACAGTGTGTGTGTGTGTGTGTGTGTGTGTGTGCGTGCTCTGCAGGATGGACCGCCTGCTGTGTCTGGATGGTGGGGGCATCAAAGGCCTGGTGTTGATACAGATGTTGATCGCTCTGGAGCGAGAGGCCGGGCGGCCCACCAGAGAGCTCTTCGACTGGGTGGCTGGAACCAGCACCGGGGGCATCCTGGCCCTCGCTATCGTCCACGGTGTGTGTGTGTGTGTGTGTGTGTGTGTCTCTGTGTGTGTGTGTGTGATAATAACGATGGTGTTTCTGCTCTGCAGGTAAGTCCATGGAGTACCTGCTCTGCCTGTACTTCAGGATGAAGGAGCAGGTGTTCAAGGGGTCGCGACCTTACGAGTCGGCACCACTGGAGGACTTCCTGCAGAAGGAATTCGGAGAGAACACCAAGATGACGGATGTTTGTTACCCGAGGTAAAACCTGAAGATGGTTCACTATGTTAATAAATCAAGAGAGAAGGAATACTTTTGTCATAGACTTCTATACAACCAGAAGAGTCGCCCCCTGGTGGTCAGGAGAGAGAATGCAGCTTTAACACATGAAGCATAGACTTCTATACAACCAGAGGAGTCACCCCCTGGTGGTCAGGAGAGAGAATGCAGCTTTAACACATGAAGCATAGACTTCTATACAACCAGAAGAGTCGCCCCCTGGTGGTCAGGAGAGAGAATGCAGCTTTAACACATGATGCATAGACTTCTATACAACCAGAGGAGTCGCCCCCTGGTGGTCAGGAGAGAGAATGCAGCTTTAACACATGATGCATAGACTTCTATACAACCAGAGGAGTCGCCCCCTGGTGGTCAAGAGAGAGAATGCAGCTTTAACACATGAAGCATAGACTTCTATACAACCAGAAGAGTCGCCCCCTGGTGGTCAGGAGAGAGAATGCAGCTTTAACACATGATGCATAGACTTCTATACAACCAGAGGAGTCGCCCCCTGGTGGTCAGGAGAGAGAATGCAGCTTAAACACATGAAGCATAGACTTCTATACAACCAGAGGAGTCGCCCACTGGTGGTCAGTAGAGAGAATGCAGCTTTAAGACATGAAGTATAGACTTCTATACAACCAGAGGAGTCGCCCCCTGGTGGTCAGGAGAGAGAATGCAGCTTTAACACATGAAGCATAGACTTCTATACAACCAGAGGATGACTCAGACCTTCATTTGGTGCGTTCTCTCGTCTGTTCAGGGTGATGGTAACCAGTGTTCTAGCAGACAGACATCCGGGCGAGCTGCACATCTTCAGGAACTACGACCCTCCCTCCGTCCACCGAGAGCCCCCGTACACCACCACCGCCACCTTCAAGCCCCTCACCATCCCACAAGGTACCCCATCACGTAGAACTGCCCTGATGCACCACCGGGGGGCTGAAGTTGGAAAGCGAGTCGCCGGGTGAATGCAGAACGAGCTGCATGGCGTATTCCTGAAGAAGTCCGGTTGTTGGTGATGTTTGAGTGCCAGCCATGTTGTTGTTGCAGGATGGGAGGATGAGGATGTGTTGGTAGTAGGATACACAGAGGAGCCGCCCAGAAAGCGTAGGAAGGTGACTGATGAAGGTGTGTCTCTGTGAAGAGAAGGATATCTTTCATTCTTTTGGGCGGCGCCCCACAAGTTCCCACGTTTAAAGGGACGGTTTGACTTGTTGGTCTTGATGAGCGTTAGAGCTGCTGTCAGGTGGACGGTGCTCCCCCTGGACAGCGCTAATGCTAAGCTAAGCTAGCCTGCTGCTGGGAGCTATCAATCTTCTCATCTCAGCAAGAAATTGAATAATTCGTACTTCACAAAATGTCAAACCTTTCCTTTAATTGTGACTCCAGATAGTTGCTCACAGGTTTGGTGTTTTCAGCGTGGATGTTTTTTGAACGCCTAAATCTTTCCACCAGAACAACTCGTGTGGCGAGCCGCCCGCTCCAGCGGCGCCGCCCCCACCTACTTCAGACCAATGGGCCGCTTTCTGGACGGAGGGCTGCTGGCCAACAACCCGACGCTGGACGCCATGTCAGAAATCCACCAGTGCAATAAAGCTTTGAAAGCTGAGGTATCTTGGTCATCCATCACAATCACATTCATACACTCCCCAGCATTTGTGTTTCTTTTAGACCGATAAATGATCCGTCGCCTCCTTTCTTAACCCCCCCCCCCCCCCCTCAGGGCCGTGGACACCAGATCAAGAAGTTGGGTATTGTGGTCTCGCTCGGTACAGGTGAGACTTCCTTCTGTCTGAACATGATGCAAACATTTATTTTACATTTGGTTGAAAATGACCTCAATCTTCGGCATCACTGAGCCCACTGAGCATGCTCACTAGCGTCTCCTTTAGCTCCGCCTCCCTCTGTTCCAGCCTCGTTCTCATTCAAGTGAACGGAGGAAGGAAAGTGGCTGTTTTTAGAACCTCATGATTTAATTAAGAGATAATCAAGTATTCAAACTGAGAAGTTGATTTACATCAAAACTAATAATCCTCTAAATTACAGTTGTCTCTTTTTTGTGCCCCACGTTATCATGTGACCTGCCATGTCTCTGCAGGTAAACCTCCTCAGGTGGTGGTGAGCTCCGTGGATGTGTTCCGACCCTCCAACCCTCTGGAGCTGGCCAAGAGCTTCGTAGGAGCCAAGGAGCTGGGAAAGATGCTGGTGGACTGTGTGAGTATTCCTTCTGTACGTCGATGAGTTCAGCTCCTGATGCAACCTGGTTTCTAAAACAACGACCGCGAGATCAACACGTTGTGTTTAGGACGTTCGCTGGAGGAAAAACAAAAGAAAGACTGGAGGAAATGACGAAACACCTCAGAGTCATGGACAAAGGTCATACATCCAATATGTCCTCTTAGCCTTCTGCTAACCACGTTAGCTGTCACAACAAGCTAAGCTGTTAGCGGGAGGGAGAGAAACCTTGCTAATAGTTTAACTTAGCCTTCTGCTAACCTCGTCAGCCGTCACAACGAGCTAAGCTAGTACAGAGTTTGAGAAATTGCTCACAGTTGGGCTCATACTCTGCAACCAGTGTAGCATAAAAGCATGGTGGAGTTAAAGCTAACCAGCGTCTGAACAAAGTTGTTATTTATCCGGTGATAGCACGGTGCTTTTCCTACACTCTGGTTGAAGCAGATAGTTATTAGCGCCTGGCTAGTTAGCTATCTACCTTGCTAATTCTTTTGTTCAAATGGAGTCGCTCTCTGATTGGTCAGTGTACAGACTCTGATGTCTGTCTCGCTCTCTGATTGGTCAGTGTACAGACTCTGATGTCTGTCTCTCTCTCTGATTGGTCAGTGTACAGACTCTGATGGCTGTGCGGTGGACAGAGCTGGAGCCTGGTGTGAAATGATCGACACCGTCTACCACAGGTCAGCTGACTATGAACCCACTACACTGGAGTCCTCTGTCCTCTGTCCTCTGCATCCTCTGTCCTCTGTATCCTCTGTCCTCTGCATCCTCTGTCCTCTGTCCTCTGTCCTCTGCATCCTCTGTCCTCTGTCCTCTGCATCCTCTGTCCTCTGTATCCTCTGCATCCTCTGTCCTCTGCATCCTCTGCATCCTCTGTCCTCTGTCCTCTGCATCCTCTGTATCCTCTGCATCCTCTGTCCTCTGCATCCTCTGCATCCTCTGTCCTCTGTCCTCTGCATCCTCTGTCCTCTGTCCTCTGCATCCTCTGTCCTCTGTCCTCTGCATCCTCTGTCCTCTGCATCCTCTGCATCCTCTGTCCTCTGTCCTCTGCATCCTCTGTCCTCTGTATCCTCTGTCCTCTGTATCCTCTGTCCTCTGTCCTCTGCATCCTCTGTCCTCTGCATCCTCTGTCCTTTGTCCTCTGCATCCTCTGTCCTCTGTATCCTCTGTCCTCTGTATCCTCTGTCCTCTGTCCTCTGCATCCTCTATATCCTCTGTCCTCTGCATCCTCTGTCCTCTGTATCCTCTATATCCTCTGCATCCTCTGTCCTCTGCATCCTCTGTCCTCTGTATCCTCTGTCCTCTGTATCCTCTGCATCCTCTGTCCTTTGTCCTCTGCATCCTCTGTCCTCTGCATCCTCTGCGTCCTCTGTCCTCTGCACCCTCTGCATCCTCTGTCCTCTGTATCCTCTGTCCTCTGTATCCTCTGTCCTCTGTCCTCTGTATCCTCTGTCCTCTGTCCTCTGCATCCTCTGTCCTCTGTATCCTCTGTCCTCTGCATCCTCTGTCCTCTGTCCTCTGCATCCTCTGTCCTTTGTCCTCTGCATCCTCTGTCCTCTGCATCCTCTGTCCTCTGCGTCCTCTGTCCTCTGCATCCTCTGTATCCTCTGCATCCTCTGCATCCTCTGTCCTCTGCATCCTCTGTATCCTCTGTCCTCTGCATCCTCTGTCCTCTGTCCTCTGCATCC
>NC_046966.1:26351336-26363836 GCF_009769545.1 Cyclopterus lumpus
AGTATGTTGACATCAGTAACAGTTACATCAGTAACAGTTACATCAGTAACAGTTACATCAGTAACAGTATGTTGACATCAGTAACAGTTACATCAGTAACAGTTACATCAGTAACAGTTACATCAGCAACAGTTACATTAGTAACAGTATGTTGACATTAGTAACAGTTACATCAGTAACAGTTACATTAGTAACAGTATGTTGACATTAGTAACAGTCTGTTGACATTAGTAACAGTTACATCAGTAACAGTCTGTTGACATCAGTAACAGTTACATCAGTAACAGTATGTTGACATTAGTAACAGTCTGTTGACATTAGTAACAGTCTGTTGACATCAGTAACAGTTACATCAGTAACAGTTACATTAGTAACAGTTACATCAGTAACAGTTACATTAGTAACAGTATGTTGACATTAGTAACAGTCTGTTGACATCAGTAACAGTTACATCAGTAACAGTATGTTGACGTTAGTAACAGTTACATCAGTAACAGTATGTTGACATTAGTAACAGTTACATCAGTAACAGTTACATCAGTAACGGTATGTTGACATCAGTAACAGTTACATTAGTAACAGTTACATCAGTAACAGTCTGTTGACATTAGTAACAGTTACATCAGTAACGGTATGTTGACATCAGTAACAGTTACATCAGTAACAGTTACATCAGTAACAGTATGTTGACATCAGTAACAGTATGTTGACATTAGTAACAGTCTGTTGACATTAGTAACAGTATGTTGACATTAGTAACAGTTACATCAGTAACAGTCTGTTGACATCAGTAACAGTTACATCAGTAACAGTTACATCAGTAACAGTATGTTTACATCAGTAACAGTATGTTGACATTAGTAACAGTCTGTTGACATTAGTAACAGTATGTTGACATTAGTAACAGTTACATCAGTAACAGTTACATTAGTAACAGTATGTTGACATTAGTAACAGTTACATCAGTAACAGTTACATCAGTAACAGTCTGTTGACATTAGTAACAGTTACATCAGTAACGGTATGTTGACATCAGTAACAGTTACATCAGTAACAGTTACATCAGTAACAGTATGTTGACATCAGTAACAGTATGTTGACATTAGTAACAGTCTGTTGACATTAGTAACAGTATGTTGACATTAGTAACAGTTACATCAGTAACAGTCTGTTGACATCAGTAACAGTTACATCAGTAACAGTTACATCAGTAACAGTATGTTTACATCAGTAACAGTATGTTGACATTAGTAACAGTCTGTTGACATTAGTAACAGTTACATCAGTAACAGTATGTTGACGTTAGTAACAGTTACATCAGTAACAGTTACATTAGTAACAGTATGTTGACATTAGTAACAGTTACATCAGTAACAGTTACATCAGTAACAGTATGTTGACATCAGTAACAGTTACATTACTAACAGTATGTTGACATTAGTAACAGTCTGTTGACATTAGTAACAGTTACATTACTAACAGTCTGTTGACATTAGTAACAGTCTGTTGACATTAGTAACAGTCTGTTGACATTAGTAACAGTTACATTACTAACAGTATGTTGACATTAGTAACAGTCTGTTGACATTAGTAACAGTTACATTAGTAACAGTCTGTTGACATCAGTAACAGTTACATCAGTAACAGTTACATTAGTAACAGTCTGTTGACATTAGTAACAGTTACATCAGTAACGGTTACATTAGTAACAGTCTGTTGACATTAGTAACAGTCTGTTGACATTAGTAACAGTTACATCAGTAACAGTTACATCAGTAACAGTATGTTGACATTAGTAACAGTTACATCAGTAACAGTTACATCAGTAACAGTTACATTAGTAACAGTATGTTGACATTAGTAACAGTTACATTAGTAACAGTCTGTTGACATTAGTAACAGTTACATCAGTAACGGTTACATTAGTAACAGTATGTTGACATTAGTAACAGTTACATTAGTAACAGTCTGTTGACATTAGTAACAGTTACATCAGTAACAGTTACATCAGTAACAGTATGTTGACATCAGTAACAGTTACATCAGTAACAGTTACATCAGTAACAGTTACATCAGTAACAGTATGTTGACATCAGTAACAGTTACATCAGTAACAGTTACATCAGTAACAGTTACATCAGCAACAGTTACATTAGTAACAGTATGTTGACATTAGTAACAGTTACATCAGTAACAGTTACATTAGTAACAGTATGTTGACATTAGTAACAGTCTGTTGACATTAGTAACAGTTACATCAGTAACAGTCTGTTGACATCAGTAACAGTTACATCAGTAACAGTATGTTGACATTAGTAACAGTCTGTTGACATCAGTAACAGTTACATCAGTAACAGTTACATTAGTAACAGTTACATCAGTAACAGTTACATTAGTAACAGTATGTTGACATTAGTAACAGTCTGTTGACATCAGTAACAGTTACATCAGTAACAGTATGTTGACGTTAGTAACAGTTACATCAGTAACAGTATGTTGACATTAGTAACAGTTACATCAGTAACAGTTACATCAGTAACGGTATGTTGACATCAGTAACAGTTACATTAGTAACAGTTACATCAGTAACAGTCTGTTGACATTAGTAACAGTTACATCAGTAACGGTATGTTGACATCAGTAACAGTTACATCAGTAACAGTTACATCAGTAACAGTATGTTGACATCAGTAACAGTATGTTGACATTAGTAACAGTCTGTTGACATTAGTAACAGTATGTTGACATTAGTAACAGTTACATCAGTAACAGTCTGTTGACATCAGTAACAGTTACATCAGTAACAGTTACATCAGTAACAGTATGTTTACATCAGTAACAGTATGTTGACATTAGTAACAGTCTGTTGACATTAGTAACAGTATGTTGACATTAGTAACAGTTACATCAGTAACAGTTACATTAGTAACAGTATGTTGACATTAGTAACAGTTACATCAGTAACAGTTACATCAGTAACAGTCTGTTGACATTAGTAACAGTTACATCAGTAACGGTATGTTGACATCAGTAACAGTTACATCAGTAACAGTTACATCAGTAACAGTATGTTGACATCAGTAACAGTATGTTGACATTAGTAACAGTCTGTTGACATTAGTAACAGTATGTTGACATTAGTAACAGTTACATCAGTAACAGTCTGTTGACATCAGTAACAGTTACATCAGTAACAGTTACATCAGTAACAGTATGTTTACATCAGTAACAGTATGTTGACATTAGTAACAGTCTGTTGACATTAGTAACAGTTACATCAGTAACAGTATGTTGACGTTAGTAACAGTTACATCAGTAACAGTTACATTAGTAACAGTATGTTGACATTAGTAACAGTTACATTAGTAACAGTTACATCAGTAACAGTATGTTGACATCAGTAACAGTTACATCAGTAACAGTTACATCAGTAACAGTATGTTGACATCAGTAACAGTTACATCAGTAACAGTTACATCAGTAACAGTTACATTAGTAACAGTTACATCAGTAACAGTATGTTGACGTTAGTAACAGTTACATCAGTAACAGTTACATTAGTAACAGTATGTTGACATCAGTAACAGTTACATCAGTAACAGTTACATCAGTAACAGTATGTTGACATTAGTAACAGTTACATCAGTAACAGTATGTTGACATCAGTAACAGTTACATCAGTAACAGTTACATCAGTAACAGTATGTTGACATTAGTAACAGTTACATCAGTAACAGTTACATCAGTAACAGTATGTTGACATCAGTAACAGTTACATCAGTAACAGTTACATTAGTAACAGTTACATCAGTAACAGTATGTTGACGTTAGTAACAGTTACATCAGTAACAGTGTGGTGAGTTTTGTATTGGTTAATATTTCCAGTCTCTACTGACAGGAATAAAGTCTGGAGCTTTAATGCAATTCGTGTTTCTTGCTGACATTTTCTATTCTATGCTGAGGGTTGAAATGAAAAGATTTTGGACCTTGTTATTGATATCCAGCTGGCTTCTTTAACCTTTTATTGGGGCTCTGCACAAAAACCACCCCTCACATTAAATATTGCAGGTGGCTGATCAGTTATGAATGTTACTCCTGGTCACTTCTGGACCCTGTCCTCTGCAGGCTCCAGATGTTCCTGTGGTATCACCTGCCACTCTTTTCACACCAGCAGCAGCTTGGCAAACAAGCAGGACTTCTATAAAGTCTTGGGTGTCTCCAGTACTGCGGCGCAGAAGGACATCAAGAAGGCGTACTACCAGGTCAGAGACTCATCGCTGTGTCACACATACCTTCAGGAAGAGGCTTCTCCTTCTCTACTCATCAGTCTTCCTACGTTTTGTCTCTCCCAGTTGGCAAAGAAGTATCACCCGGACACCAACCCAGAAGACCCCGACGCCAAAGAGAAGTTTGCCCAGCTGGCTGAAGCCTATGAGGTACAAAACCATACAAATGAATAAGTGAGGGGTCATGTCGACCCTTTACAACAATGTTAAAGTGCAATATAATTGGTCATTTATGATTAGCAGTAGGGTTGCAAAATTGGAAACTTTCCACGGGAATAAACAGGAATAAACTGGGAATAAACAGGAATAAACTGGGAATAAACAGGAATAAACTGGGAATAAACAGGAATAAACTGGGAATTTTGGGGTAATTTAACTGTATGTACCTCGTCATAAGCAGACGTGCATGCAAACATTTATAATACAACTTTTAAAAATGACTTTTTTGACATTTTGTCAGAACTTTATTCTTTCATCGAAAAACAAAAACATGAACGTTGAATAAAAAAGGTGTATTCCCTTTGATCACCTCCCCCCCCCCAACCCAGTGACCTCATCAACGTCTACTGTATACAAATAAACTTGGTATTAAAATGAACATGGCTTCAGTTCACCAAGTAATCAATATGCTAATGACAAACAGTGTTGGGAAAGTTCACTTTCTACTAGTTTAGTTCATAATTCAAAATGTTGAACTAAGTTCACAGCTCCATGAACTAGTTCTCAGTTATTTTGTTCAATATGTTGCAGCTATAATTTAAATCTCTATCTGTCTGCAATACCGCTCTTGGCCTCTACGCCACTCGGCGCTCTCACACTTGCCAGACAAAGGGCTGAAACGTTCAGACACTGATGACAAAGACGTTCAGAAACAACACAACGTTTATGTTTATGTTTCTGGCAGACAATGTTCCCAACGTGCTGCATTCAGGGACCAGCTGAGCTCGGCGTGCATAGTCTTGTTCTAGGGTTGTCACGATACCAAATTCTAACTTCGATACGATACCTGCCATGAATATCACAATACCACAAATACGATACTGGTATATTTATCTATAATAGTAATAAATAAAACATCTGTATGGTTCCCTTTTTACCAGGTTGTTCCTTCCCAGCTTTTTGAACACTTAACAAATGGCATTAATTTTAGTATTAGCCTACAGCAAGATATTAATGAGAACTACATGGTGGCATCACAGCATTGATTATACACGGCTATGTAGGCATTTGTCTGTATCTGACCAGATGACTACATAGTTCCTTCCATAAGTATGAGCAATTGTAGAGTTCATATTTAATCTTAATTCATGGAATAATTATTTTTCCTTCACTAAAATAAAAAAGACTTAGCTGAAGATCCACCAGCATGTAGCTATTTAGCATCAATTGTTTCATTTAGTACACGTGTGCATTGTGACCTCATGATCACAGACTGGTCGTCAAAGGCTACAGTGTTTGTCTGTATGAGGGTGAGCTTAAGGTGAGCACCATGGTTATAATCACATTTGATTACCTGTCGTTCTTTGAACAGTTCGGGGTGTCTGTCTGAAAGGTGATTTAATGTTTGACGTGTTGCTCCTTGGTCTGAGTGGCTTTAACACGTTTTGCAGACGGGTCTCTGTATGTCAGTGGGCTTTCCTTCACTGTCTGTATGTCAGTGGGCTTTCCTTCACTGTCTGTATGTCAGTGGGCTTTCCTTCACTGTCTGTATGTCAGTGGGCTTTCCTTCACTGTCTGTATGTCAGTGGGCTTTCCTTCACTGTCTGTATGTCAGTGGGCTTTCCTTCACTGTCTGTATGTCAGTGGGCCTTCCTTCACTGTCTGTATGTCAGTGGGCCTTCCTTCACTGTCTGTATGTCAGTGGGCCTTCCTTCACCGTCTGTATGTCAGTGGGCTTTCCTTCACTGTCTGTATGTCAGTGGGCCTTCCTTCACTGTCTGTATGTCAGTGGGCCTTCCTTCACCGTCTGTATGTCAGTGGGCTTTCCTTCACTGTCTGTATGTCAGTGGGCTTTCCTTCACTGTCTGTGTGTCAGTGGGCTTTCCTTCACCGTCTGTATGTCAGTGGGCCTTCCTTCACTGTCTGTATGTCAGTGGGCTTTCCTTCACTGTCTGTATGTCAGTGGGCTTTCCTTCACTGTCTGTATGTCAGTGGGCTTTCCTTCACTGTCTGTATGTCAGTGGGCCTTCCTTCACTGTCTGTATGTCAGTGGGCCTTCCTTCACTGTCTGTATGTCAGTGGGCTTTCCTTCACTGTCTGTATGTCAGTGGGCTTTCCTTCACTGTCTGTATGTCAGTGGGCTTTCCTTCACTGTCTGTATGTCAGTGGGCCTTCCTTCACTGTCTGTATGTCAGTGGGCTTTCCTTCACTGTCTGTATGTCAGTGGGCTTTCCTTCACTGTCTGTATGTCAGTGGGCTTTCCTTCACTGTCTGTATGTCAGTGGGCTTTCCTTCACTGTCTGTATGTCAGTGGGCCTTCCTTCACTGTCTGTATGTCAGTGGGCCTTCCTTCACTGTCTGTATGTCAGTGGGCTTTCCTTCACTGTCTGTATGTCAGTGGGCCTTCCTTCACCGTCTGTGTGTCAGTGGGCTTTCCTTCACCGTCTGTATGTCAGTGGGCTTTCCTTCACTGTCTGTATGTCAGTGGGCTTTCCTTCACTGTCTGTATGTCAGTGGGCTTTCCTTCACCGTCTGTATGTCAGTGGGCTTTCCTTCACTGTCTGTATGTCAGTGGTCTTTCCTTCACCGTCTGTATGTCAGTGGGCTTTCCTTCACTGTCTGTATGTCAGTGGTCTTTCCTTCACTGTATGTATGTCAGTGGTCTTTCCTTCACCGTCTGTATGTCAGTGGGCTTTCCTTCACTGTCTGTATGTCAGTGGGCTTTCCTTCACTGTCTGTATGTCAGTGGGCCTTCCTTCACTGTCTGTATGTCAGTGGGCTTTCCTTCACTGTCTGTATGTCAGTGGGCTTTCCTTCACTGTCTGTATGTCAGCGGGACTGTATTGTCAGTCCCGCCCCCTTGCATTCAATGCGCTGGGCAGCCCCGCCCCCTTGCAGTCGATGCGCTGGGCAGCCCCGCCCCCTTGCATTCAATGCGCTGGGCAGCCCCGCCCCCTTGCAGTCAACCCGCTGGGCAGCCCCGCCCCCTTGCAGTCGATGCGCTGGGCAGCCCCGCCCCCTTGCAGTCAACCCGCTGGGCAGCCCCGCCCCCTTGCAGTCGATGCGCTGGGCAGCCCCGCCCCCTTGCAGTCAACCCGCTGGGCAGCCCCGCCCCCTTGCAGTCGATGCGCTGGGCAGCCCCGCCCCCTTGCAGTCAACCCGCTGGGCAGCCCCGCCCCCTTGCAGTCGATGCGCTGGGCAGCCCCGCCCCCTTGCAGTCAACCCGCTGGGCAGCCCCGCCCCCTTGCAGTCAACCCGCTGGGCAGCCCCGCCCCCTTGCAGTCAATGCGCTGCGCAGCATTAAAGGAGCGGAGCAGTGCGTATTTTAATAAAGTATCGATACTACAAATATGCAAAACCGTATTGTTTTGAACGTACTGGTACCGCGGTACCTTTTTAGAATCGGTACACCGTGCAGCCCCGTCTTCTCAACTACATTTAAGTTCCCTGTTATATGCTCTTGCAAAAAAACTTAGGCACATTTTTTTTTTTCAAAATTCCCGAGCCATAATTCCCGTGGAAACTTTCCGGAAAATGTTCCACCCCTTTGCAACCCTAATTAGCAGCATCAACAAATGATGTCATTCAAACTCAAACCCCCCAAAAAAGGTGCTGAGTGACGAACTGAAGAGGAAGCAGTATGACACGTACGGAGCGACAGGCTTCGACCCGAGCCGTGCCGGGTCAGCAGGCCAGCAGCACTACAAGGCAGGGGGGACCAACATAGACCCGGAGGAGCTCTTCAGGAAGATCTTTGGAGAGTTTACTGGAGGAATGGGCTTCGGAGACATTCACAACATGTTTGAACAACGGCCCGAGGTAAACCAGAACTTTAGACAGTTTTTACATCTTAGATTTAGTTCAAAATAAGTGAAACATTTGTGCATTAAATAGCAGGTCGTTAAGAAGCGTATTGATTCCTTCCACAGTTTGTGATGGAGCTTACGTTTTCAGAGGCAGCGAAGGGGGCCAACAAGGAGCTGAATGTGAACCTGGACGACGCCTGTCCGAGGTGTGATGGGAAGGCCAACGAGCCGGGCACCAAAGTGTCTCACTGTAACTATTGCAACGGCACCGGCTTGGTGAGTTCCAGACCAGCAGGTGGAGACTTCTTCAGACTCTTTGCTTTTAGCTTCCTTTCAGGATTCCACACTGTCCCACTGTGCTGCTGGTGGGTCACTGTGCATCACACATGTCTGTGGCGCCCCCTGCAGGAGACGGTGAACACGGGTCCTTTCATGATGCGCACCGCCTGTCGCCGCTGCGGTGGGAAGGGCTCGATCATCAACACGCCGTGCGCTCTGTGCCGAGGTTCAGGACAGACCAAGAAGAGGCAGACCGTCACGGTGCCGGTACCGGCTGGTAGGTTGATTCATTTGGTACATTTGTTTGGTTCATTTGGTACATTTGTTTGGTTCATTTGGTACATTTGTTTGGTTTATTTGGTACATTTGTTTGGTACATTTGGTACATTTGTTTGGTTTATTTGGTACATTTGTTTGGTTCATTTGGTACATTTGTTTGGTTCATTTGGTACATTTGTTTGGTTCATTTGGTACATTTGTTTGGTTCATTTGGTACATTTGTTTGGTTCATTTGGTACATTTGTTTGGTACATTTGGTACATTTGTTTGGTTTATTTGGTACATTTGTTTGGTTCATTTGGTACATTTGTTTGGTTCATTTGGTACATTTGTTTGGTTCATTTGGTACATTTGTTTGGTTTATTTGGTACATTTGTTTGGTACATTTGGTACATTTGTTTGGTTTATTTGGTACATTTGTTTGGTTCATTTGGTACATTTGTTTGGTTTATTTGGTACATTTGTTTGGTTCATTTGGTACATTTGTTTGGTTCATTTGGTACATTTGTTTGGTTCATTTGGTACATTTGTTTGGTTCATTTGGTACATTTGTTTGGTTTATTTGGTACATTTGTTTGGTTCATTTGGTACATTTGTTTGGTTCATTTGGTACATTTGTTTGGTTTATTTGGTACATTTGTTTGGTACATTTGTTTGGTACATGTGTTTGGTACATTTGTTTGGTACATTTGGTACATTTGTTTGGTTCATTTGGTACATTTGTTTGGTTTATTTGGTACATTTGTTTGGTACATTTGGTACATTTGTTTGGTTCATTTGGTACATTTGTTTGGTTTATTTGGTACATGTGTTTGGTACATTTGTTTGGTACATTTGTTTGGTACATTTTGTACATGTGTTTGGTACATTTGTTTGGTACATTTGGTACATTTGTTTGGTTCATTTGGTACATTTGTTTGGTTTATTTGGTACATGTGTTTGGTACATTTGTTTGGTACATTTGTTTGGTACATTTTGTACATTTGTTTGGTACATTTGTTTGGTACATTTGTTTGGTTCATTTGGTACATTTGTTTGGTACATTTGGTACATTTGTTTGGTTCATTTGGTACATTTGTTTGGTTTATTTGGTACATTTGTTTGGTACATTTGTTTGGTACATTTGTTTGGTTTATTTGGTACATTTGTTTTGTACATTTGTTTGGTACATTTGTTTGGTACATTTGGTACATTTGTTTGGTTCATTTGGTACATTTGTTTGGTTTATTTGGTACATGTGTTTGGTACATTTGTTTGGTACATTTGTTTGGTACATTTGTTTGGTACATTTGTTTGGTACATTTGGTACATTTGTTTGGTACATTTGTTTGGTACATTTGGTACATTTGTTTGGTACATTTGTTTGGTACATTTGGTACATTTGTTTGGTTCATTTGGTACATTTGTTTGGTTTATTTGGTACATTTGTTTGGTACATTTGTTTGGTACATTTGTTTGGTACATTTGGTACATGTGTTTGGTACATTTTGTACATTTGTTTGGTTCATTTGGTACATTTGTTTGGTACATTTGTTTGGTACATTTGTTTGGTACATTTGTTTGGTACATTTGTTTGGTACATTTGTTTGGTACATTTTGTACATTTGTTTGGTACATTTTGTACATTTGTTTGGTACATTTGTTTGGTACATTTGTTTGGTACATGTGTTTGGTACATGTGTTTGGTACATGTGTTTGGTACATGTGTTTGGTACATTTGTTTGGTACATGTGTTTGGTACATTTGTTTGGTACATGTGTTTGGTACATTTGTTTGGTACATGTGTTTGGTACATTTTGTACATTTGTTTGGTACATTTGTTTGGTACATTTGTTTGGTACATTTTGTACATTTGTTTGGTACATTTGTTTGGTACATTTGTTTGGTACATTTGTTTGGTACATTTTGTACATTTGTTTGGTACATTTGTTTGGTACATTTGTTTGGTACATTTTGTACATTTGTTTGGTACATTTAACACATCTTGTAGTAATCATAATTTTTCTTCTCACAGGAGTGGAAAATGGTCAAGCAGTTCGTATGTCAGTCGGGAAAAAAGAAATCCTCATCACGTTCAGGGTGAGTCTTCCTTCTCTGGGCTCAGGTCAAACCTCCAGACTCCCAGGTCTGGAGGTTTGACCTGGAACGTCTCCTTCAGGTTCAGAGGAGTCCGGTCTTCAGGCGCAACGGAGTCGACATCCACTCAGACGTGTTGATCTCTGTGGCTCAGGCCATCCTGGGAGGAACCGCCACGGCACCGGGCCTCTACCAAACCATCAGCATACTGGTGGGTAAGACCACGTCTACCAAACCATCAGCATGTTGGTGGGTAAGACCACGTCTACCAAACCATCAGCATACTGGTGGGTAAGACCACGTCTACCAAACCATCAGCATACTGGTGAGTAAGACCACGTCTACCAAACCATCAGCATACTGGTGAGTAAGACCACGTCTACCAAACCATCAGCATACTGGTGGGTAAGACCACGTCTACCAAACCATCAGCATACTGGTGGGTAAGACCACGTCTACCAAACCATCAGCATGTTGGTGGGTAAGACCACGTCTACCAAACCATCAGCATACTGGTGGGTAAGACCACGTCTACCAAACCATCAGCATACTGGTGAGTAAGACCACGTCTACCAAACCATCAGCATACTGGTGGGTAAGACCACGTCTACCAAACCATCAGCATACTGGTGAGTAAGACCACGTCTACCAAACCATCAGCATACTGGTGAGTAAGACCACGTCTACCAAACCATCAGCATACTGGTGGGTAAGACCACGTCTACCAAACCATCAGCATACTGGT
The DNA here is from genome assembly GCF_009769545.1 of Cyclopterus lumpus. Classification (NCBI taxonomy): domain Eukaryota; kingdom Metazoa; phylum Chordata; class Actinopteri; order Perciformes; family Cyclopteridae; genus Cyclopterus; species Cyclopterus lumpus. The sequence continues at coordinate 26,362,967 of NC_046966.1, forward strand.
GAGTAAGACCACGTCTACCAAACCATCAGCATACTGGTGGGTAAGACCACGTCTACCAAACCATCAGCATACTGGTGGGTAAGACCACGTCTACCAAACCATCAGCATACTGGTGAGTAAGACCACGTCTACCAAACCATCAGCATACTGGTGAGTAAGACCACGTCTACCAAACCATCAGCATACTGGTGGGTAAGACCACGTCTACCAAACCATCAGCATACTGGTGAGTAAGACCACGTCTACCAAACCATCAGCATACTGGTGAGTAAGACCACGTGAACACGAGTACTGGCTGAAGGTAAATGATGCGTTCAGGCTCTGCTCAGTGAACATGAGTAGTGGCTGAAGGTAAATGATGCGTTCAGGCTCTGCTCAGTGAACATGAGTAGTGGCTGAAGGTAAATGATGCGTTCAGGCTCTGCTCAGTGAACATGAGTAGTGGCTGAAGGTAAATGATAACGTTCCCATGGTGCGTTCAGGTGTAATCTAGTAATGGTAGTAAAGGTGGATTATGTTCTCAGATTCCTGCCAGCTGTCCGGCTGACCAGGTGATCCGGCTTCAAGGTAAAGGGATCCGCAGGATGAACCGGTCCAGCTTTGGGGATCACTACGCACACATCAAGATCCGGGTTCCAAAGTATGACCTCATCCACAACATGTGTGTTTATCCAAACAATAGTTATTTATGCATCTAGATATCATATTGTTTTGTGTATACAGCGTTTTAATGATTAATGTCATAATAACTGAGTGATTCTGCACTAAAGACGTGTTCTAGTCCTGATGCTCAAGAGCGGACTTTATATTATATATATCTAAATATTACTGAGGAACTCTAGATACAATGTGACGGGAGCAGAAATAGCT
>NC_046966.1:26368836-26376336 GCF_009769545.1 Cyclopterus lumpus
GAGACAAAAGTCTGAAGTGGGATTAGAACCAAAGAATGAGGGTTGAACCCCTAATGGATGATTATGAACGTTCCATATTTCATGTTCTCACACACATCAAGGAAACCCTTTCTGGATAAATAAAGGCCTTGATCTGTTTGGGCGAGTCGCTCCGCTTCCCTTCCTTGTCTGGTGAAGACGACTGGACCCGAATGTTCCTCACTGGGCCTTAAATTACAGGAACATGGTCTGTAATCACAAAGGTGTCCGAACCACCAATAAAGAGGCACTGAGCTGACTTTAAGGATGTTCTTGTGTTGAGTTCCTGTTGAAGTCCTTTAGCTTTAAGGATGTTCTTGTGTTGAGTTCCTGTTGAAGTCCTTTAGCTTTAAGGATGTTCTTGTGTTGAGTTCCTGTTGAAGTCCTTTAGCTTTAAGGATGTTCTTGTGTTGAGTTCCTGTTGAAGTCCTTTAGCTTTAAGGATGTTCTTGTGTTGAGTTCCTGTTGAAGTCCTTTAGCTTTAAGGATGTTCTTGTGTTGAGTTCCTGTTGAAGTCCTTTAGCTTTAAGGATGTTCTTGTGTTGAGTTCCTGTTGAAGTCCTTTAGCTTTAAGGATGTTCTTGTGTTGAGTTCCTGTTGAAGTCCTTTAGCTTTAAGGATGTTCTTGTGTTGAGTTCCTGTTGAAGTCCTTTAGCTTTAAGGATGTTCTTGTGTTGAGTTCCTGTTGAAGTCCTTTAGCTTTAAGGATGTTCTTGTGTTGAGTTCCTGTTGAAGTCCTTTAGCTTTAAGGATGTTCTTGTGTTGAGTTCCTGTTGAAGTCCTTTAGCTTTAAGGATGTTCTTGTGTTGAGTTCCTGTTGAAGTCCTTTAGCTTTAAGGATGTTCTTGTGTTGAGTTCCTGTTGAAGTCCTTTAGCTTTAAGGATGTTCTTGTGTTGAGTTCCTGTTGAAGTCCTTTAGCTTTAAGGATGTTCTTGTGTTGAGTTCCTGTTGAAGTCCTTTAGCTTTAAGGATGTTCTTGTGTTGAGTTCCTGTTGAAGTCCTTTAGCTTTAAGGATGTTCTTGTGTTGAGTTCCTGTTGAAGTCCTTTAGCTTTAAGGATGTTCTTGTGTTGAGTTCCTGTTGAAGTCCTTTAGCTTTAAGGATGTTCTTGTGTTGAGTTCCTGTTGAAGTCCTTTAGCTTTAAGAATGTTCTTGTGTTGAGTTCCTGTTGAAGTCCTTTAGCTTTAAGGATGTTCTTGTCTTGAGTTCCTGTTGAAGTCCTTTAGCTTTAAGGATGTTCTTGTGTTGGGTTCCTGTTGAAGTCCTTTAGCTTTAAGGATGTTCTTGTGTTGAGTTCCTGTTGAAGTCCTTTAGCTTTAAGGATGTTCTTGTGTTGAGTTCCTGTTGAAGTCCTTTAGCTTTAAGGATGTTCTTGTGTTGAGTTCCTGTTGAAGTCCTTTAGCTTTAAGGATGTTCTTGTGTTGGGTTCCTGTTGAAGTCCTTTAGCTTTAAGGATGTTCTTGTGTTGAGTTCCTGTTGAAGTCCTTTAGCTTTAAGGATGTTCTTGTGTTGAGTTCCTGTTGAAGTCCTTTAGCTTTAAGGATGTTCTTGTGTTGAGTTCCTGTTGAAGTCCTTTAGCTTTAAGGATGTTCTTGTGTTGAGTTCCTGTTGAAGTCCTTTAGCTTAAAGGATGTTCTTGTGTTGAGTTCCTGTTGAAGTCCTTTAGCTTTAAGGATGTTCTTGTGTTGAGTTCCAATTGAAGTCCTTTAGCTTTAAGGATGTTCTTGTGTTGAGTTCCTGTTTAAGTCCTTTAGCTTTAAGGATGTTCTTGTGTTGAGTTCCTGTTGAAGTCCTTTAGCTTTAAGGATGTTCTTGTGTTGAGTTCCTGTTGAAGTCCTTTAGCTTTAAGGATGTTCTTGTGTTGAGTTCCTGTTGAAGTCCTTTAGCTTTAAGGATATTCTTGTGTTGAGTTCCTGTTGAAGTCCTTTAGCTTTAAGGATGTTCTTGTGTTGAGTTCCTGTTGAAGTCCTTTAGCTTTAAGGATATTCTTGTGTTGAGTTCCTGTTGAAGTCCTTTAGCTTTAAGAATGTTCTTGTGTTGAGTTCCTGTTGAAGTCCTTTAGCTTTAAGGATGTTCTTGTGTTGGGTTCCTGTTGAAGTCCTTTAGCTTTAAAAATGTTCTTGTGTTGAGTTCCTGTTGAAGTCCTTTAGCTTCATGGATGTTCTTGGAAGCCATATTACCGTCCTTAGACGTTAGGTTATTCTGACCCACAATCCTTTGCACAGCCTGATTGAATTCAATTCAGTTTATTTTGTATATCCCACAAATCACAACCTCCCCTCAGAGGGCTTTACAATCTGTACACATACGACATCCCTGACCTTTGACCTCACATCGGATCAGGAATTACTCCCCAAAAATAACCTTTGACAGGGAAAAAAGGGAAGAAACCTTCAGGAGAGCAACAGAGGAGGATCCCTCTCCCCGGATGGACAGATGAATAGATGTCATGTGACCAGATGAACAGAGTTACAGAGTTACATAAACACATTACATGAATATGACAATGTATGAATGGAACTCCAATCCATGAAACAGAAGGAGGTAGAGAGGAGGGGGCGGGGCATCAGCAGGAGGCCATGCCACGATCATCCAATGTAATATTCCTAATCATTCATGAGGTGTTCAACCCTCATTCTTTGGTTTTAATTCCACTTCAGACTTTTGTCTTTTTCAGTAATTCTGTAATTTGGCCATCGGTCTGTGAATTCATCCATAAGGAGAGAGAGAAGAGGCGATAGGTGCTCAGTGTATCCTAAGATGTCCCCAGCAGCCTATAGCAACATATCTAGGAGACTAGCTGATGTCGGCTCATTGACGAACTGCGGTCAGAGTGGCGCCATTTTTATGTGCTCAGCAAGCTAACGTCTGAATCAGCTAATCAGGCTAACGGTAAATTGCGGACTCACTGAGGTTTTTACAGTTTTACAGTATCGACTTCAACGATCAGCGAAGTCGTAACATTACGAAGCGCAGAGCGTAAAGTAGACAACTTAATATTAAACCCACTCGCTTGTCACAGCGCAGGAAAGCACAATGCTAACAAGAGATGAGTACCAACTTGCATCAGCTCATTTTCTGTAACCACTGTAGCATAAAATGGTGGAGTTAGCAAGCTGGCTAGCTAGCCAGTTAGCTAATTCCACCATGCTTTAATCCTACACTGGCTACAGAGCAGCTAGCTACCAAACTACCTAGCCAGCCATCGTCGACATGAGTTGTCACCATAACAACCTTTTGCTGGCGTTCTGTGGTTACGACGTATTGAACACTTGTGTCTGCTCCTTCCTTGTGTACATACTCTGAATACTTCTTCTTCATGTGATGCTCCTTTGAAAGTAAACACGGCGCCTCTGGCCGTGGGAACTACTTGCAGACGAGCTGCACGGGGCAATGTGGACTTGAAGGACCTTGAGACCCTCAGAGAGACCTCTGACCCGAGGAGTCCTGAGTCGGCGTTGTATTTTACTGGAAAGAAATGAAGCCCGTCAACAGACAGCGGTCCCTTCCAGCGGTGCAGTTCTATCATTACAACAAAACAATATTTTAATAAACTCCCAAAACTGAAGGACAAACACACACAAACACACACGTGATGTAACAAACCTACTGTGGGCGGTTGATGTAAGTAACGAAGAGGCTTCATTCAGGACACCTGGTGAACTAGTTTTATGTATCTCACGTCTATTGAACATCATAATGTCTGCGTGATGCATGCGGTTCCTTTTGATCAATAATGTAGTTTGAATTGATTTCAATAGCAAAATACTCATAAAAAAACAGATTTTAGTCTGCAAAACATATGCAAATGTCATCAATTCGTCGAGGAGCACTTTATGGCTTTTAGGACTCGAAACTCAATTTGATTGGTTAACTCTGGACTCAATGGCAAAGACTTGACCAGGTCCCACATGTCAGGATATTCTCACATTAACTTTAGATGCAGTTAATCCAGTTTCTTGACACGTTACTTAGACAACGTACACCAAACCCATTACAGGGACATTTCTATGCACCTAAACCCTTCTTTAAACCGACCTTCTTTCCTTCGGTCCCTCTCTTTGCTCAAATCACCAGAATGTCGGTAACTGCTGTAACGAAGCCGGATTCTTGAGCGTTCCACGATGTTTGGACTGTGGTGTGAGTCACAGAAGATACAAACACTCTCAGCCCCGTGAAGTGTGTGTGTCTCTGGAGTAGATGGAGTGTGTGTGTGTGTGTAGACCAGAGTGAGCTGAGGTTAAGAGGGTCTCTCTCTCCTGTCAGCTTTACTGCAGACGCCTTAATCTCAGCTCTGCTTTTGTTTGGGGGGAATGTACACAGATGTTGACACGGTGGTGTAAACACAACTGGGCTGGGGGGGTCCAGAGGGTAGTTGGGGGTCGCTTCAGGGAGCTGAGACATGCCAGACATTTAAACCAGGAGGCAACCTCCAGTTCTATAAAGTCAAGTCAATACTTCTCTCTCCTGACCACCAGGGGGCGACTCCTCTGGTTGTATAGAAGTCTATGCTTTGTGTTAAAGCTGCATTCTCTCTCCTGACCACCAGGGGGCGACTCCTCTGGTTGTATAGAAGTCTATGCTTCATGTCTTAAAAGCTGCATTCTCTCTACTGACCACCAGGGGGCGACTCCTCTGGTTGTATAGAAGTCTATGCTTCATGTGTTAAAGCTGCATTCTCTGGTTGTATAGAAGTCCATGCTTCATGTCTTAAAAGCTGCATTCTCTCTCCTGACCACCAGGGGGCGACTCCTCTGGTTGTATAGAAGTCTATGCTTCATGTGTTAAAGCTGCATTCTCTGGTTGTATAGAAGTCCATGCTTCATGTCTTAAAAGCTGCATTCTCTCTACTGACCACCAGGGGGCGACTCCTCTGGTTCTTCTCTGGTTCTCTGCTGGACGCCCACGCTCCGTGCTCTCTCTCCCCAGGCTTTGGTGCGTCCTGTTGGGCTGCGAGGATCCAGACGTGCAGCCGGTATTGACCGGACAAGCTGAACTCAGTCAGCAGGGGGAGGAGGAAGGCTTGCGTCTGTCGTGTGTGTGTGTGTGTGTGTGTGTGTGTGTGTGTGTGTGAGTGTGTGTGTGTGTGTGTGTGTGTGCTTTTGTGCGTATTGTCAACACAATGACCTGAACCTTCTGCATGTCGTTGTGTTTAAATTACACTGGAAACGCTTCATAGCTGTGGTTCTGTTTTGGCAGGAGAGACTGGGGGGGGGGGGGGGGGGGGCTGAAACCTGGCTCAACATTTGGACATTTCTTCATCGCCGCTTTGGGGCTTGTTAAGTGAAACGGAGGAAGGTGGAGCTGGGAGGAAAGAAAGAGTGAGGGGGAGTGAGTAACTGAGTGAGAGAGCAGCTTTTACTGATTACTACATCCTCCAGAGAACTCCTTCATGCCCTCAGGGTCACTGAGCAGAACCCTGGCTCATCTATTTATTTAAGATAAAACGTGAGTGTTCTGGTAGGTTGTATAAATAATGAGTTCCAAATCTGGGGAATTCTGTATTATTAACTGTAAAAGAGGGTTATTGTTTTTTTGTGAAATGAATACGGGTATTTTTCCAAAATGTCAAACTATTCCATCTGACCCATAGATGTCAATAAGAAGTGGACGAAGTCACCCATCAGTTTGTGGACTGAAGCCTCAAGTTAGGCTGGTGGCCGTCGCCATCTTGTTTCTTTGTGTGAAACCAGAGGGTGGAGCTAAGTACAACAGTACGCTGAATAAGACATTTTAGTTTAAAGTACGAAGACGAAAACATGAAAAAACAGACAGACTCTGGTATCAATCACCTTGTAGCCCCGCCCTAAATCATCCCCTACTTTATGGTCTGACTCTAAATTACCATAATTTACTACATTTACAGAGGAGTCGCCCCCTGGTGGTCAGGAGAGAGAATTCAGCTTTAACACATGAAGCATAGACTTCTATACAACCAGAGGAGTCGCCCCCTGGTGGTCAGGAGAGAGAATGCAGCTTTAACACATGAAGCATAGACTTCTATACAACCAGAGGAGTCGCCCCCTGGTGGTCAGGAGAGAGAATGCAGCTTTAACACATGAAGCATAGACTTCTATACAACCAGAGGAGTCGCCCCCTGGTGGTCAGGAGAGAGAATGCAGCTTTAACACATGAAGCATAGACTTCTATACAACCAGAGGAGTCACCCCCTGGTGGTCAGGAGAGAGAATGCAGCTTTAACACATGAAGCATAGACTTCTATACAACCAGAGGAGTCGCCCCCTGGTGGTCAGGAGAGAGAATGCAGCTTTAACACATGAAGTATAGACTTCTATACAACCAGAGGAGTCGCCCCCTGGTGGTCAGCAGAGAGAATGCAGCTTTAACACATGAAGCATAGACTTCTATACAACCAGAGGAGTCGCCCCCTGGTGGTCAGGAGAGAGAATGCAGCTTTAACACATGAAGCATAGACTTCTATACAACCAGAGGAGTCGCCCCCTGGTGGTCAGGAGAGAGAATGCAGCTTTAACACATGAAGCATAGACTTCTATACAACCAGAGGAGTCGCCCCCTGGTGGTCAGGAGAGAGAATGCAGCTTTACCACATGAAGCATAGACTTCTATACAACCAGAGGAGTCGCCCCCTGGTGGTCAGGAGAAAGAATGCAGCTTTAACACATGAAGCATAGACTTCTATACAACCAGAGGAGTCGCCCCCTGGTGGTCAGGACAGAGAATGCAGCTTTAACACATGAAGCATAGACTTCTATACAACCAGAGGAGTCGCCCCCTGGTGGTCAGCAGAGAGAATGCAGCTTGTTTGGACGAGGTGGTTTGCTGACAATGTAAAATAAAACTGTCTCATAGGGATGTTGACTTATTAATGTGAGGCAAACTAAGGCGTGAATGAACTGAACAACGTCAACGCAACAGAAGAATCTTCAGATCTGATCCCTTAACTGAAGCCTCACATCGTTTTTAACCAAGAGACTTGATGTGGAGAAGAAAAGAAAGAAAGAAAACAGGATGAGAGGAGAGGAGGGTGTTGCATTCTGAACACAGAGGGGGTTGTTTTTCTCTTGTGTTGTAACAGCTGTGGTCGGAGAGCCATCACCAGCACACACTGACACATCTATATAAGCATCTATAAACTCACTTGGTCATTTAATGTGTACAAGATGCACATTCCAGCAGCAGGATGACTGGTTCTGACCAACCACGGGACGCTTCTGAACAAAAGACATGTTTAATATGCAGACACTATGACTCATGGTTAACGTTGTAAAAAGATTGGCTAGGGTTAGGCAACAAAGCTACTTGGTTAATGTTCGAAAGAAGATCACGTTTGTGTTGAAACTTAACGCAACATTATAACTGCAACAATCAACATTGCAACAAAGTAACAATGCAACAACTTAAAAATGTAACAGAGCAACAATGATATAACGACGTAACAACGTAACAATGCTACAACATAACAATGCTACATCGTAACAATGCTACAACATGACAATGCT